>NC_050526.1:16183984-16188045 GCF_002922805.2 Oryzias melastigma | reverse complement strand
AAGCTTATTTGTTATTTTCTATACAGAAAAGGACACAATGTAACTCTTACCTATTAAGATTGTCACCGTAAATTCAATAGATTGCATGAAAGGGATTGAAAGGAAATTAATTCATATAATCCCACCCCTATTCTGCCTTCCTTACATTTATTTCTCCATTTTCTTTATCTAAACTGTCATTATCTAGTTCTTAACCTCTAATCAGATATTTATACTTTACCAACACAGATTCAAATAATTGTGAATCCTTGAATATCAATGATTTTAGTGATGATCATCTAAAACAAATCTAGCTGGTAAAGGTCATTCACCAACAATAGCCATAAAAACTTTCTGATTCAAAGAAGCTGAATCACCTGGAGGACCTAAAACAGATCTAGTCTTACTGGTGGAGAGCCACTAAGGTCCTTTTCTCTCCTCAACAGTTTCCCTCAACCTGTAAACATTTTAAAGTTTAATCTAAAGTCTGAGTGTTTCCTTTGGTAGAATAAGTTTAAAACACAAATTATTATCTTCTGCTGCCAAACAATGTCTTTATGTTATTGTTCAAAGTTCTTAAAGTATAGAAGTACATCTAAAGGCTTTAGAAAAATAGGATTATACACCAATGTTGTCAAATTTGTTTTTTAATAAATCCCTTCCCCTCTCCTTGGTTTGTTTACATTATAAGTGGGGTCATCTGGACCCCACAAGACAGTGCGCTGAACTTTTTTTTATCATTGATTTTTGAGTTTCACTAATGTTCATGGCTGACATAAAATCCTGTCCACCTTTGTCATGGGAAGGAATCACACATCAATATGTGCTTGGAGTCATCTGGACCCCAAAGAGAGCTGAAGGGTTATGTAGACAGTAAAACTGGCCCAAACAGCTCTTTCAACATAAAGGTAGCAGACCTCAGTCTTAAGGGAATGAATTAAAAATTATTAGAACAATAGGATATTACATTTTCAATGCATTCCAATAATAAAAGTCTAGACAGTTAGACCTTAATATGGCCTGACAACCACGGATCTGAGTGGAAGAGACCTCCAAAAGGAAGAGAAACTGCTTACCTTAAGCAGGTCTTCATTAAAAAGAGTAAAACAGTGAAAATTGTGGGTTTGAAAAAGTAGTTTCAATAAGTATTGATACAAAACATCAATAAGATCCAATAAATAACCAGTTAGAATAATCCAAATAGATTACTTAATAAAAAAAAAGAAATAATTCATTTGTAAATAACCACCTTGGCAACAGTTGAAAATGATAGCAGTTGTTGGGAATTTGGCTTCTCACTCTTCTTTGGTCCTCACGGCGTTCCATCCACTCATCCTGTTCGTATCATTCACCTGTCTCCTTTATTGTTCTACTTTGGTCTAATAAGATGTTTATTGGATTCTCATGGTAGGCTATTTGCCCTTCCTCCACACTTTTGAAGAATAAGCAGCATTTGCACAGTTTCAAGACCGTCCGTACTAAATTGGGAAAAAAGATTATTTTTCTTCCCTGGACAAACACGCTCCCAAATCCAAGTAGAGGGGTGGCACACAGGTGCCTCAAGAAGAAAGGTAGCACAGGTTCCAGTACCCTTGTACTTGTTCAGCTGTGTTGGGTTGTCATCAATACATTTAAAGCCACTTCTACTTCCCTACAGGTTATTTGCTCCATCGAACTGTTACCCAACAGCAGTCCAAATAAAGCTCGACTACACTGCCTTCTTCCTTTTTTTGTGTTATTTTTCTGTTGAATCTTTCATTTTCACACTAGTGCCTGAAATTCCAACTCACTTGCAACCCATCAACTCATACGCATATATTTATCTTTTTAACAAGTCTCTGTTTTTAGACAATTTTGTCATTTTGTAACCAGTCACTTCATTTTATGCCTTATCACGATTATTTTATTGTATAAAAAGCGCATCTGGGGACAAATGCTGCAAATTAGCTCCTGCTACAAGCATGATGATATGGGCATTGGACTGCTGCTTTGCTGTATGTCTATGTTTTTATATCTGTCCCTACTAAAAAAATAAATACAAATACTTTCAACAATATTTATGACCAATCCCTTCAGCTCCAACTCACTGCTCTACTAGCTTAAACAGTGTGGAATTAGGACCACTTTTTATTCAGACTTGCTCCCAAACCAACTTTTATCTTTACTTTTGACCTCTTGTTCCCAGAATCGATGAAGGTGATTCCTTCTTCAGCATCTTCCAACATAATCAGAACAACAGCATACACCATATTTGAAGTTCTCAGTCACTTCTTACTAATCATGACAATATTTTCTCCGGCGGACACTAAAAGTGTCTTGAAATACCATTTGGTTGAAATCCACTCTCAAACTCCCCACTAGCAACATGTGTTCAAGTAACCACCCTATTGCATTCACACTCAGCTACACAAGTTTCTACAACTGTTTTCGTGATCTTCACACATAATACAAAGCCATTGAGCACGCATTGAAACTTAAATCAGGTTGAATTTTCATGAACTCAGATTTGGTAGTGATGAATGGATGGCATCCCTTCTAATTCATTAAGTGGCAACAGTTTAAAAATTTGATCCTGAAGAAGAAATTAATAATTGTGGTTTGTGCACGACTGGAATCCTATGATATCAAATCTTACAAATATACAATTTGTAATAATACAATAATACAATAATACAATAATACAATAATAATACAATAATACAAATAAAAGCCAGAAGCCAGATTCCCAATACTTACGGTGCTTTGAAATCTCCCACCAAAACTCTTCCAACTGTAGGTGGCGGAAATGCGATAGTAAACAGTAGAAAAAGAAGAAGCCCCTCCCTGCCTGTCTAGTGTGAACACCATATTCTAAATGTTAAAATTCAAGAATACGTAAGTGAAAGAAAAAGTCTGGAACAAAATTAATGACACTTGATCTGTTTCAACATTTTACACCACACTTCTTCCAACTGTAGTAAACAATAGAAAAAGAAGAAGAATCCCATCCCTATCTGTCCAGTGTGAACACCATAGGCTAATTCCCCAGAGCGCACGTTACATGTTCGGAGTATCAGTAGCTTCACAAATGCTCTTAGCTTCTTTCCAAATATGCATACATTCAATAAAAATACTGACATGTTAAAAAACGTTTGCCTTCATGTATATTTCTATCTACAGTCTATTCATTCACAGTGCAGCCAAAGCAACTTTTGCAGGTTTACTTTGAGACATTTGGAGTTTGTAAATCTGTTTTAGCTGCAGATGACCAATCGGTTAAGACATTACTCAAGGTGAGTAAAAACTAACCCTGTCTTACCAGCACTCAAGAAACAGGAGTAAGTTAAACTGGAAAATCTTCTATTGCAAGATATCTATTGAAACCTTTTGGTATTGGTGTTAACATTGTGTTTCTCCCACATCAGCAGCTCATAAATCACTTTCAAATACAAGGAATAGTAGTGGCCCACAACAAGCTCCTTGAGGCACTCCAAACTGGGAATATTTAGGAAGAGAAAAACTAATATACACAAATGGGAATCATATTAGATCCTTTTTATAACATTTGATGTCTGAATTACTGAACTTATGATATAACTTTTTAACCCTTCCGCTCTCCTTGGTTTGTTTACATTATAATTGGGGTCATCTGGACCCCACAAGACAGTGCGCTGAACTTTTTTTTTTTTTATCATTGATTTTTGAGTTTAACTAATGTCCATGGCAGACATGAAATCCTGTCTACCTTTGTCCACATTTGTCATGGAAGGAATCACACATCAATGTGGGTGGAGTCACCAGGACCCCAAAGAGAGCAAAGGGGTTAAAAGCAACAGATGATCTACTATGTAAAATACTACAGGAAAATTGTTCAAACCATCATTTTGTCAACTAATGTTATCAATTTAATTGTCATCTCTACCAGAACTGTTTGTGTGGGAAGATCAGCTTTGTATTGATATTGAGAATTAAAATGTAGATTCACTCGAATACAACTTTTCTATTACCTTGCTTAGCACTGAAAAAGCACAAATGGGCTTAGTATTGCCATCTTAGAAACTATCTTATTTCTTTTTCTAAAGGGAAAGAACTTTGGCAGATTT
>NC_050526.1:16167743-16183484 GCF_002922805.2 Oryzias melastigma | reverse complement strand
GAGCAAAGGGGTTAAAAGCAACAGATGATCTACTATGTAAAATACTACAGGAAAATTGTTCAAACCATCATTTTGTCAACTAATGTTAGCAATTTAATTGTCATCTCTACAAGAACTGTTTGTGTGGGAAGATCAGCTTTGTATTGATATTGAGAATTAAAATGTAAATTCACTCAAATACAACTTTTCTATTACCTTGGTTTGCACTGAAAAAGCACAAATGGGCTTAGTATTGCCATCTTAGAACTATCTTATTTCTTTTTCTAAAGGGAAAGAACTTTGGCAGATTTCCAGGCCTGTGGAATGGCCTCTTATCCTCATCAAACTTCGGTTAAAAAAGTAATATATTGCAAATGAAACCATTTATCAAAAACAATCGTGGATGACATCATGTGGTGTATGATGTTTTTCAAAAGAAAACTCTCCATCCATCTTGCAAACCTGGAGAATCCCTTTCAGTCACATGGTTGCTGGAGCCTATCATAGCTATTGTAGGGTGAGGGCTGGGTACACCCTTGATAGGATGCCAATCCGGCACAGATTCACACAACCACAAACACATATTTACGCCTAGGGACAACTTGGAACCATCAGTTAAACAATGAAGTGTGTTTGTGGACTGTGCGAGAACATGCAAACTCCACATAGAAAGATCCCAACAGGGATTCAAACCAGGGATTTCTTTTCTCATTGTGAATTCAGTGTTAATGACTACGCCATCATTCAGCCCGAAAAGAGACCCACAAAAAAAAAAAAAAAAAACTGACAGGAAAATAACTTACTTTTTTCCAAATAAATTATTGCTTTGTTTTTACTCTTCTGCTTCTAGATCTTTGACATCTTGAAGTCCTCTGAGGATCAATTTAAGCTGTAATCACAATCATTTGTGCTTCTATTTAAAGTTGTGACAGCAGACACTTGTGGGATTTTTTTCTCATTATTTACAAAGGGTGCTATAGCTCCTAAAAGAGATTATGAATGGATCTTTGGACCTTCTATTCATTAGACGCTTTACTCATTTTTTTTAAAGAAGCTCACAACCACTCTATTAATATGACCTTTAGATAATCTTACATGATTATCCTTCAAAAAATGTGTTCCGTTATTACTAATTCAATCGATTTATGTACCTTCATTTATTTTTTATATATTTTAGTACCTTTTATGTATTTAATTTGAGCTTTTAATGATTTTAGCCCTATTGTTTCCCAACAGAGATCTTTTTTGCCAGGTCTCGCTGATTTGGTCAGGGGTTGGTTCCCGCCAGCATCACTGTGAGTGGACCCTGCTGCTGTCTCAATCTGGGTGGGTACAGTGGCGATGCTCTTGTGGGTGAGCTAGTTCCTGGTATAAATAGATTTCTAATGCAGAGCCAAGCTAGAAGCCTCTTTTATCATTACAGTCATGTTTTTATGCCTGTATTCACTGTGTGGTGGTCTTTTTTTTTCTTTTCTTTTTTTACAGATAAAGCTTGATTTATAATTTCATGAGCTAGAAAGTCCTCATAGAGACACCTGCAATTTAGGTGACATTACTCTTAGTAATAATCCTTCAGTATAAACCAGGGAGTTGGGATGGGCCCTACAGGACCTCTTAAGAAAGATGACTTTTGTTTGTTTGAATATCTTTCTTCTCCAGCAGTTTGTTTCACTGTAGTAGCATCTTCAAGCATATTGGCTTTCGTGAAGCTGAAACTCAAGTTTCATTGTTGAAATATTGCATGTTTGCTCTTTTGAGGAAACACTTCTTTGCTAATGGATGCTTCAGAACAGCAGACTCGTGCAAACTTGAGGTGTCTGCAAAAGCAGCTGTATTAGAGGAGCCAATCTTCAACTGTGTGTCGGCTCTATTAGACTCTGCACACAAAACACTGACACGGTTAGCTCCAGTAGCTACAATTCGGGGGGAAAATTGTTTACCATTTATTGATGGGATCAGTTCAGACCACCTTATGAAACATCCAGACAAACGGCATTTTTATAACTGCAGTCTATATCACTTGCAGGCATTATAGAGTCAAGACAGGAAGGTACTAATCTAATTCTCCCTGGTCCCTAAAAGACCAAATGGACTTGGTGCCAACTGAAACCGTTTTTGTGGATCATCTATGTCATCAGTCCAAACATCTGAAGGCCCCATTTCTTAAATTGTTTAGAACAAGGCGTAAAAAGCACTTTATACAAGACTACATTTACTCATAAAAGTGTTCTAAACACTATCTTGCACTTGTGATGTTCTCCCATGCTTGAATCTCATTCATTCAAAGAAAGCCCAAGCTAATGCCAAATGCAAGTATTCTTCTGATGATTGTTGGCAAGGAAAACAGAATGGAAAAAGGTTAGGAAGGAAGCCTTACCTCCAATATTTCACAGGGAAATGGACATGCAGGAGCCGTGACTGACCTTAGATATACAGCAGACATTTGTAGACGGTGGTGATGAGGATTAAGTACAGACACAAAAAAGGCTCGTCTTTAGCCGGATGAGAGATTTAACAGAGCAGTAGCGACAAATTTAGTGGACTCTGTGGGAATGAAATGTTGAATATTCTGTAGCTTAGTTGCAGCTCATTGAGGTAGCTGTAGGAGCTCCTCCATTTTGGCTTGTTCTCCTGTGATGAATCATCAGAGCACAAATGTGTCATATCTCTCTGTTATTAGTTTGTAATGTTTTGTTAGATGTTTGGGAATGACCACAGCTCCAGATCCAATGTTTTGTTGGTTTGTAAAGTTCTTATTTTTATCATTTAATTTTTGACTATCCTTTAGAAAACCATGTCATGTTTCTACTGCAAAGTGAAAAAGTACAAAAAGGAAAGCTTTTTGGCATCGCATACTTAAAGAAAGCTTTAGGACTGCAAGGCCAGGAGGTCATCTTCTTCACCAAAGAGCATCTGCACCAACACATCACCTCCTGTCCAGAGTTTGATCATCTTTCATACTTTGACTTTGCAGTCGTTGTCATATCCGAGGAAGTCCTTAGCAGTGTCCTTGATCTTCATGACATGGAAGCTCTGTAAACTTTGGAGAATCTCATCTAACATTTAGCAAGCAGTGAAATGAGGCAGTAATGATGATTTTATTCAGCTTAACAGAAGAAAATGCAAATATATTTTAGCACAGGTCTGGAGGAAGTGCTGCAAAGGTAAGAAAGGATCTCTCTTAAGAGAACATTTTACTTCATCTACTGATGCAAAGAACTGTATGGGATCCAAAAAAGACAAGTTGCTCACTAATAAGAAAACATTACATTGAGGAAAGATATCAATAATGGAACATAAAATCCAAACAAATTGTGCACCTCAGCTCTTTTCAGAGCTCACCTCCATCACCCACTTCTCCAAAAAGTCTTGAAGGTTTAGATTGAAGACCTCAACGCCTTTGTTTGACAGATGGATGCCGTCAGCTCGATACAGGCCGGTGTTTGTGCCACATCGGATGTTTTCATGGCTCAGAGAGGTGCCACCCAACTCTGAGACAATGTTCTGAATCCTACGATTCACAGTAGTGCGCACCAGATCTACTTCGTGACTGTCGGGCGAGTGGGGCCACACCCTCCGAGGGAGGATGTTGGACCACACTAGAGCGCATTGTGGAAAGATGCTTCTGATGGATGTCAGGTCTTTCTTGACAGAGGCCAGCAGGTTGGTGGGGCTCTCAGTGCTCAGATCATTGCCGCCAAGGTGTATGATGAGGACGTCTGGATTGGGCCAGTTGGTCTGTAGTTGGTGGAGCTGGGGCAGCAGCTGGGGCCACATCATGCCTTGGATACCCTTCCACCAGATGGTCACCTTGCTGGGGTCCATGCCCAGCTGCCTACCTACCTCTGGAGTCTTGGCCCGGGACTCCGCCCAGTACAAAAGGGAGTGACCACAGATCCAAACGTTCTTGGGTCCATTGTTCATCCGTTTGCCTATAAATTTTAACAAGATATTTGTGAGGGATAAGATCCAATTCCAAAATGACAAAATAGTCTTTAGCGCTTGAGCAAAGTTCTACCAGAATTCTCTCACACTCTCGGGTGTTTAAAAAGACCCAGTTAAAAAAGAGAAGGTCTCTCCCAAGGCAGTTGATGAGGTTCTGGAGGACAGAACCGATGGACGGATATGAGCTCAGATGTCAGAGATGCAGAACTGAAGCAGGTCTTTGTTGCCACGTGGTTTTTGTTTGATGCTAAATGGATTTAAAATGTTTAATATTAGCCTTACTGCATATACTGACCCATACTGGTGCAGGACAGTCTGTTCTTTTTAAACTTACGTTTAAAAACTTTTTCAGCCAAACTATCAAGACATATCCTACAATGGTTAAACTGAAGAACAGAGCTTTTTTAAGTTAAGACGTACAACTTTTTGTGTAATTGCATTGCTTTTCAACAAAAAAATCAATAGAAATGCTTTCCCTGTTCTTCGTGTTTTCCTTGGGAGCCTGCAGAAGCTGTAAAAGGACTGAACAATCGTCTGCTCAATAACTTTTGTCAACTCCTCCAAAAGCTCCCACATAATCTGTTCCAAAAATGGAGGTCTGATCACTCGCTGTCCCTGGCTATGCTCAAAAATGTTTCATACCATTCATGCTTGTGGGCCGCTAAAGGTGGTGTCAGTGTTTACTCACCACTTTTATCAGCCTCAAGTCACATTATGGCTTTCCAAAATCACCAAGATATTTTTTTGCCACATTGCTTAGTTATATTAAATCTGCAAAAATGCCAAATATAGTGATATACATTAATTTCTATGTAATTTGCTGGGCGACTCCTAGATTGTCTTTTCTAAAAAGTCCAATAAAACAAGTAGTTGACTTCATGATATTCTTTGACGTTTCCCATTATTATCACGATACTGTTCCCAGATCAAGAGAACTATCATAAACCTCTGCAGACATAGTCAGTTTGAACTTGAGATAACTGGTACTTTGGGAACACAATGACTTTGAGACAAGTGGTGTACTGTGAGCAGGCCATCGTAGAAAAGAGCTGCAGATCTCTTGTTGGGCTGAATCCAAATGGCTTTCCTAACCCTGTGGCTTCTCCTTATGGCTCCAACTGTAGGGGGATTTGAAGTTTGTTTTTTTAAAAGGAGGAACTGTAGGGACTTAGGCCTGGGTATCCCTCCACCGGTCGGTTCACGTTTGTTGGACAGAGGAGAAATGCATTTCTTCACGTGGTTGCGCTAAAAAGCACAAACGTTTACTTTTAAATGTAAATATTGGGGTTTTGTTTTTGCATGACTTTTTAAAGTAATAAAACCAAAGTTATGCATTTTTTGAGCGCTGGCAGCTCAGAATAGATGATTATTGGTGATGTCATCAAGCAATGGTAACATCCATATTTGATGACACTTTTTTCCATAACTCTCTGCTTGGAGGACTATATTAAAGAATAGAGAGAAGCTGTAGGGGTAGGGAAACAATTTAGATTCAGCCTTAGTATTCTGTAGAACTTCCATGTTTACAGAGAATTTTCTACATTTATGCGTTATTTCTCGACAATGACTGAAATTAGAAAATAAAATTACCTACCTTCAAAGTCAAGTCCATAAGTATGGACATTCAGTAAAGGTTTCTTCTTGATCAAACTTTAACTGTTTACACTTTCCCCTCTAGCTAGTAGAGGACATTTCGGCTTTACGCTGGCCGACACGTGAAACTTTTCGTTCATATGTGAGCTCAAACTGGAAATAACCGAGGTTACCACTGAGGGCAAACTTTCGCATATATCTTGATTCTGGTTACAACTAAGAGTAAATGGATTCAGATAACCACAAGAGGGGGAGATAAGTTTGATTTCTTTCACTTCAATATAACAGAGAAATAACAATAAACACATACGTCATTAGACTGTCTATCAAAGACTCAGTACTTTTTGACTATAAGGTGCACCGGATTATGAATGCATTATGCAAAGTAAAATATTCATATAATGCGATATGAATACACCCAGAATGCGTCGAAAGGCCAAGAGGCAGTTGATTGGTAAGATGGGTGGATGGGACGTTTTTTTTTTAAATGAACTTTGTTATTCATGTGCACCTCTTATCTGCAGTAAGCAGCCTTTGCAGAGAGTGCAACACGATGGATACGTCAAACTTTATTCAGCACAATAACTCCACCTTGTTCTGTTACAACACATAAAAAACAAAACTTTTTTAGTTTATTACATTGAAGAACAGAACGTATCACTCCGCTAAGCTAAAGTAACCGAAATGCTCAGACAATCCATCAAGCGTTGTGACTTTTAAGATTACCAAAATAATTTAAAAACATGTCAACAAATCTTTTGAGCACCATGTACCGTAGATAATCAGTTTGTGGTCAGTAAGAATTCATACAGGCTTTGACGTTAGCAATTTACTTATAATGCTTTAACGTTGTCTCTGTTACATCTCTGCATGTCAGTACATTATAAAAAGCTGAGCTTATTGCAGTGATCACTTACCTATGATCTGTGGACGAAGCTGCACTTCAAACTGCTTATCTGACGGTAATTATTGTCCTGAGAATTGGTGTGGTCCCTGCTCTTTATTAACTCCCTCTCTCATCTGAAGTTAGCATGAGGCGCAATTGACCAAAACGCAACACGGTAAACGATGGATTCTTCTCACGACGTCTAACAACAGCAAAGATGCTTGTTTGTAAAACTTCACGCAACCGCTAGTATGATGAGAAGGTAAACAGCTGTAAATCTGTAAAAACATTCTGGCACGGAAATTACTCAGCATCTGAAAGAGACCACCACTTTCAACAGGAGTTTACTTACAGAAATGCATGTTAGTCTACTCTTATCGTTTATTTCTAAGACTTAGCATAGATTAAGTGAAAAGGCGTCAAATGAAATTTTTAGCATTAGCTTTCTGAGCTAATGTTTGTAGTTAAAGGAACGACTGCAAAACATAGTTTCTGTCTGACAGAAGCTGGACTCAATTAAATCTGAATGAAATTTTAACACTACAAATGAGTTTAAACAATTACGACCAACATGCAACAGCGTCATTACTGCAGAAAAAAAAAAAAAAACGAAGCTGCCATGTTGTCCCGTTACGACATGCCACCGAAAGACCAAACTTAATCTGAATGATCACTAAACTATAAGGTACTGCCACTCAGTTGATTTAACAAATAAAAGAACATACTATATTTTGCTTTTCTGTGTCAAAACAGCTTCTGCATTTTGGAGCCAGAAAAAAGGGCTTTGCTTGGCTGAGTTTGACAAAAACAAAATTTAACTTACCCTGTTGGAGTTTACTCGAACCTAGACTTACCATCTTTGAAAAAGTCAATGTCCTTTGCGACATAAATGGTCGCTTTCTAACTGCTGGTGTGCAAAAGTGTTTCTACTCTGTGTGAGAAAATGGCTAGATGAGACGCAAACGCACACACATTCACAATGTGGCAATGATGTCTAACCTGACGCCCCCACAGGTAAATAACAGTAGTTTATCATTTGTGACTTAAGTTTAAAAGCACTTGTAAAAACTAGCTCAGATTAATCTGGTGCCTCCTCTGGCTGGACAAAGGTGATTTTACAGTCAGTTCTAGATGATTTCATTGATAATATTGACATTAATTCTGGATCGGACTGATAGTAAGCAAGTCATTCCAGTTTAGCAATAAAAATACAACGCTTTGAGGCCTGGCTGCATCGCAGATATACAGTAAACTGATTAGAAAACTGGAGGTTTTACAGTACCTAGTCTCTGAGTTCTACTACTCTGGATTTATCACTAATCTCATCTGCTAAAGTTCACACGTACGAAACATTAATAATCCCTCCTTAAAATTTCAATCCAAAGAAAATCGACTACCTGCCAAGGAGACAAAGAGCGAGGTGGACGATACCTACGAGCGAACAGAGTCCCGAGCGAACAGAGTCCCGAGCGAGCTTGGTCTTTATCCTGGTCTTCACTCAAAGATGCTTCAGGATGAAATGTCTTGGTTTATCTCCTCTTCAGCAGTATGTGCTCTCATATTTACCTCCACAGTGAGTTAGGTCATCAGGTCTCAGATACCAAAAAGCGTCGAGAGGAAGCCTGTAGCTAGCTGTAACGTGGCAATACTCAGTGGTCACTGGTTTTCAGCTGCTTTTTTGTGACTGACAGGTTGTTTTGATTCCACTGGTTTCTGTTGGGTTGTCTAAGGTACATAGTTCAGAGAGGGAAGGGGCAGCTGAGGAATCAAAAAGGGCCATACTGTCATGATTGGCTACAGCTTATATGTGAGCTGAGCTACTTTTTGGGTCAGCTTGAAATAGATCTCTGTGATCCTTCTCCAAGTTACTCCTCAGTGATTCAGTCCCCTTTGTGGGATTTAACACTAAAAACTAAACTCCTTGTAGTCTTGCTGAAGTATGTGGCCCTCTTGCTCTCAAAACAATCACTGACACCTGCAGCCCAGAACTTAAACCTAAAGCCATCAGATTTTCAGTAACCGAAAAACATGCAAGAGTTTGATTGGGAATGCCTCAGGGTCATCCCAGAGGAGCTGGAGGAAGTGACCTGGGAGAGGGAAGTCTGGGCATCTTTGTTTAGACTGCTGCCCTTGCGACCCAGTCCCAGATGCTTAGGAGAAGATGGATGGACGATAACTTTCTTCTGATTTTTCTTTTGTTGTTGTTTGAAGTCGAGGGAGCGGTATTCCTGGAGAATTTTTGGTTGTTCTCCAGTAGTTTCATCTACAAGCTCAGGAAAGGACTGTCAACAACTGATGATGCCAATCAAGAAACCTAAGTAGACTTTGCAGGTGAACCCAAGTATGACCACTGAGTGTTACACTGAGAAGAATTGACTTCTTGGATACAACTTTACCCCGGCATGCCTTGCTAATCAGTAAGGAGGACGGCCGAACTTGAAGCCTTTGCTTGCTGACCTACATAGGAGCAGTCCATCCCGTCTGTGTCCGGTAATGCTCAGATGATCCTTGTAGTCCAGAGGAACGCAACTGCTTTAACCCTTTGAGGTTCACTTAACCTGACAGAAACAAGGACAGATGAAGGTCTAGCTGTGAGCAGTCTAAACCTGAATCTGGACCTGGCTGATGTGGTGCAGATGCGCTGCACCTGAACAAGAGACACTATCTTCACCTGATCTGCGGTACCTTCTCTGCTAAGATACTGATAACATGTGGGACTTGAAGAATGCCCTTTCAATAAAAAAAAAAGCTAATGTGAAGTTTGGACCCTTTCAAATCTTAAGTCAGCAATCACATCTCCTTTAGGCATGATGGATTGAATTGATGAGAAGTTCTGATACCTGCAGAGATGGATCCGTCCCCAATCTGGTCTCTATGCTTCTTGAACTGCTGCTCTCGGTTATCCAGAAGCTTCTGGCTGCTTGGATCCAGCTGCAGGAAAACAGAAAGCACCTCAAACTTTCAAAACCAGGAGACCTAAGAAGACATTGAAAGTCTCCAATAACAGTATGCAGCCCTTGCTCAGGATCTTACCTTCTCCCCCTGCTTGTCGTCAGTGTCTGCAGAGGACATTTGGCTGGCCCCCATCCCTGTGGGCAGACTGAACTGGACCGATTTTGCCGGTTTGGCGGTGGGCTGCGTACTCAGAGATTTGACGGTCTCGATCACCTTCAGGCAGCGTGCCACCGTGGTGGACATGGACTGGACAGCGGCGGTTTCTGCTGTTGTGGGGGGCTGTGAGGAGGAGCTGGGGGCTGACGCTGCATCAACGTGTTCAATGAAAGGAAGGGCTGATGGGGTGGAGGGTGGAGCATACGGAGGCTGACCAAGAGGGCGCCGGGGCGGAGGTCCTGGAGGGGGCCCTGGGGGAGGATGAGAAGGCCGCCTTGGAGGGTGTCCTGGGGGAGGTCCAGGAGGAAGAGCCAACTTCTGCGGAGGTTGAGAAGCTTCGGTGGAACCAGGAACATTTGTGCTGCTGCTAGGGAAGGTCTGGGAAACCAGGGGGGTCATCAGGGGCCAGTTGAGTGGCACAGGTGGATGCTGGTAGTTGGCGGGGGGAGGGCCAGGAGGTGGTTTTGGAGAAGGGGTGGGCGTTGGATTGTTCACCGCCGTCTTGGTAAGTCTCTGCATTTGCTGCACCTTCTTAAGGGCCGCCAGCTCCTGCTGATCCAGGAAGTTCTCGTATTCAGACACGGGGGTCTTCTGCTTGCTGGGGGGTTCCATGCTGGAGGATCGGACAGAGGTCAGCTCAGCAGCACTGCTACTGCTGCCACAAGGCTCCTCTTTGACAGAGAGGGTCTCTCTTTCTGTGGACGAGGACTTGATGCTGTAGTTTTTCTCCTGGGCTCGGCTGGCAAGCGTCGACACATCTCCTGAGCTCAACTTAAGGCCGATGCTACGCAGCAGACTCTGGATTTTGTCATAGGGTTCCACCTTTGGTTTCTCACTTGTTCTTTCTTCTGAAGACTGCTTCAGAATGGGCTGACCCCCTTTCTCTTCCAGGGGCAGACTGCTGCCCCTCGACTCCTGTGCTAATCCTACAATACGGGAGAATCCCCCTCCTTCCTGAAGGGCGCGCTCGTGAGGCAGGAGGTCGTCTGGCTCCCGTTTCTTCTTCACGTCAACCTTCTTGCTAAGCATGTCCAGGAATCGATCCAGCGGTGGCTTCTCGATTGGGGGGGACTGCTGGGGTGTTAGGACTTTAGGTTTGGGGGAGGGACTACGAGGAGGGGAATCTATGGGGGAGGGAGGCCTGAAGGTGTGCTGGATAGACGGGGGGGGCTTGGAGGAAACAGACGAAACTTGTCGAGACTGAGACGGAGGTGAGGATCGGTAGGGTTCCGGAGACTGGCTTCGTTTGGGGGGAGGGTACGGATCACGTGGCCGGTCGTAGTAATGCTCATCGTAGGGTTCATCGTAAACCTCGTAGCGATCCGTGTAGCGGCGGCTGGTGGAAGCAGGACCTCCAAACGGAGGCTCACTGTACAGGCGGCTGTCGTAAGGGCGCTCGGCGTAAAGCTCGCGCCCATATGGGTCGCTGTAGGGCTCCCCGTACCGCCGGCTGTGGTAGGGATCATACAGTCGGTCGTAGTATGGATCTTCGTAAGGAGGGCGCAGGGGGTACTCTGGCTCCGCCGGTCTCTTCTTCAGGATGGACCGTGGCGTGGAGATTCTGCCGTGGTCGTAATCGATGCAGGTTCTCTGTCCAGGTTCCAGTCCTCGGGGATCAATTTCCACCAGGGCTTTCTTGTAGGCGATCATCTCGTTCAGTTCCTCCAACTCTCGCTTCTTTCTCGCCAGCTCATTGTCCACAACTCCACCTTTCCTAGGGGGGCTGGGCACACGCCTTCTCCTGTGACTTTCCTCGCGGTCTCGGCTGGTTTTGCTCCTCCTCTTTGAGGACCTCTCCTGGCTCCTGCTTCTGCTGCGGCTCTTGGATCGGCTGCGACTCTTGGACTTGCTCCTGCTCCGGCTCCGGCTCTTGGAGCGACTTCTGCTCCGTCGGTGTGACTCTCGACTCCTATACCTTTTGCTTCTGCGCTCACTGCTTAGGCTCCGCCTCCTCTGAGTAATTCGTCCGTACTGGTCTTTGGTTGGACTCCTGCTTCTTGCTCTGCTCCTGCTGGGACTTCTACTCCTGCTTCTGCTCCGGCTGTACTTGGTTTTGGTGGCGTTGTAGTCCTTCCTTAGATTCTTCACCACTGTCTTCATCTTCTCCGTCTCCGGTTTGATTTTTCTAAGACAAACATCTTGTATGAGAATTCAAAACTATCTTGTGTTGTTTCATATAGTTAGGCATGTTTTTGGCCAAGATCCGATTTCAAATCATTTGATTTGATAACAAAGTCCCGATCCGATACTTTTGTAAAACATTTTTTAAAAATTGAACAAAAAAAGTTATGAACTGATTTAGGTTGCTCCCTATTTGTATTTCAACTACCTTCTGTTAACAAAGCACTTCTATGACCAATGAAGTAAAATAGTGCAATTAAAAATAGGTGATAATCAGTCTGAAACTATAATTCCTTTAGAACTAAATGTCTTTTTTGATCATGATCCATGTTTAATTGAAAGCTTCTTAAAGACCCATTCCAATGAAAATTGTTGGCATTTTTAACATCTTCTCATAGCATTTTCTCATAATTGAGAACATATATATATATATATTTACATTAAAACTCATTAAAACTTTGGAATATTTCTTTATTCAAATCATCATGAGGCAGGTGAATACCAGATTTTAGAAAAAGCTCTGGTTTATGAGACAGCAACTGTGACTGGCCGGCCACAGCCTCCGTTCTCTGCTACAATTCTGATGCATTCACTTGCAGAAAAATAGACCGTCTTCTTTTCCCCATCTGTTATTTCTCGCTGTTTTTTTTTTTTTTGCTACGCTAACATTAGCTTGGGATTGTGAGGTGCTATAAGCTAGTGGAAGAGCGTGTAAACAAAGTGCTGATGGGTAATTAGCAAAGCTAACTTTCGCACCAAAACTCTCACCCACAACCCAGATTAGAATTTCTGCTCCTCTACAGAAAATATTCAGGGTCGACCGATGTCAATATCAATATTGATGGTATTTCGACACATATCAGTATTTTTATCTGACGGCCGACACTGAACTGGTTATTTTTGGTTAAGGGACAGCCATGTCACTGTCTTCAGCCCCACCCATTGCCCTCTGATTTGTAAACCACCCTTTTTAACAGTCTGCACTCGTCACCATTGAACTAATGGAGACTAATAGGGAGACAACATCCGATCGAGTCTGAAACTTCATGATCGAGCCCAATTATTGATCATCTGATCGGGTCATCCCTTATATTGACATTTAAATTCAATGGAGTTTACTCACTCGCTCTCCGTTGAGGGTGCGGTCAGCTTGATGGTCATCTATACAAACGAACGGAATTCATTCGGTAGTCAAGTCATGTCTAAACACAGGATCTGTGTAATTGCTGGATCAGAAGCATAACGTAACTGCTCACCTTTCCTTTGGTTGCTCCCACACCGCAGAGTTTCCGAGCTGGGAGGAACATCTTCTCAGTGAAGCGCTTTATCCTGATGGCTTGGATGCCCCCGTCTGCAGAGTCATGCTTTGACAAAAAAAAGTCTTCAGTCAGAAACATAAAGACCGACTCCGTCCAGAATCTGGGTCACATCAACTGACTGACCTCCAGCCTCAGGCTCCTTCACAGAATTCACAAACAAGAGAATGACTCACCGGTACGATGCTGAACTCCACCTTCTCGTTCAGCTCCAGTTTTTTCTTTTCCATAACTTCCGACATGGAGAAGAAGAGCTGCGGGTTTTCTGAGCACTTGATTAGTCCAGAGCCATTGGAGAACTCGATGACGAGCCCCTGGTTACAGAAACAAAGGTTGTGGAATCTGCAGGCAGAAATGAGGAGGACTAGGACCGGCTGCTGTGGTTCTTACGATGTGGCGCTGCTCCATGGACTCCTCAAAGGAGTCGGGAAGGATCTCCACAAACGTTGCTCGTTCCTCTTTGGTCTCCCGGTGAGTGGCGATGTTGAAGCGCACCTTTAAGACAGCAGGTTAGTCGTCTAATCGACAACTAATCTACTATTAAAACAGTTGTCGACTAGTTTAATAGTCGATTACTCATTACTTTATATTATATGGAGTCAGAGAGTAGTAAAGTCGAAAGTTATAACGGCATTTTGCTGGATTTATGGACTATTTTGACATTTATTAGAGTTTTGTTGGCTATTTTGGAGATTAGCTAATATTTCAGCTACATGCTAGCTGTTTTGGCTAACTTTTACTTTTTTGTTTGTTTTTTTATGCTATTTTGGCATTTAGATAATATTTCATTTTGGCTAATTTAGGCTTTTTTGTTTTTTAGACTATTTTGGAGTTCAGCTAATGATTTAGCTAGATGCTAGCTGTTTCGGCTAACTTAGGCTTTTTTCATTTTTTAGGCTAATCTGGATTTAACTAATATTTTAGCTGACTATCAACTTCAGCGTTTACAGCTATCAGCATCAGCGTTTTCAGCTATGAACTTTAGCGTTTTCTGCCTCAGCATTTTTCAGCTATCAACTTCAGTTTTTTCAGCTATCAGCTTCAGTGTTTTCAGCTATCAATTTCAGCATCTTCAGCTATCAGCACTATCATCTTCAGCAGCCAAATTCAGCTTACAGCATTCACATTAACATTATCTCAGCTAATGTTACATATCTAGTTTTTAGTTAGTTTAAAGCTAATGAGGGTTAAGATGTGTGCTTTACATCCACTTTGTGTAAGGCCTGATTAGTCAACCAATCTGAAAAAATAATTGGTGATTATTTGACTATTAAAATAATTGTTTGTGACAGGCCTAGTCGCGGTCGGGCGGTGTTGGCGTGACGGCGATCGGTCACCTTGTCCCCGATCAGCATGGTGGCCGTGCTCAGCAGGTCTCTCTGCCGAAAGGAAAGCTGCTTCTGCTCTCCGTCGATGGTCATCACCAGGCGGCCCAGCTCTGCATCTGCTCCAGCTTCTGGAGGCTTGCTCTTCACCTGAACATCCTCACCCTCTTCTTTTTTAACCTCCTTCTCTTCAGCGTCAGGTTCTTCCTTTGGTTGTTCATCACTTTTTTCCACTTTGATCTGCAAATGATGGAAAGAATCCTTAAAGAGTGAGCCTTATTTTAGGAGCAATCTCAACTCCTCTACCTGTCCGTTCTCCTCTGGTTCCTTCTTTATTTCCTTCACCGGGTTTCTGGAAATGGCTTTGAGGATCGTCCCGTTGAACCGCTCCTTGCTGATGTCGTCCTTGGAGTTGGGAATTTGAAATTTGAAGCCAAAAGGCGTCCACTGTGGGAAGAGCGACATCTCCTCATCCTGAAGCCAGACACCAGCTTCAACCAAACACCGGCAAAGTCACCCTACCTTGTTTTTGGCCGCCTCCAGCGCAGCCGCCGCCTCCTCCTTCTTCTTCTTCTCTGCCTCCAGCTCCTCCGCCTCCCTGAGCTTCCTTTGCTCCGCCTCCTTCCTCTTCTTCTCTTCCTCCCGTTTTTTCTGCTCCATTAGGATTTTGTCCTGGGTTTTCTTCATCCTCCGCAGCCTGATGGCTCTCTTCGCCTCGTCCTTCTGCAAACGGGGCGGGGTCAGTGGAGGTTCTGGGAAAGGTCCAATCCGGCCCGGTCTGTCTGACTCACCTGGCTCACGGTGAACTCAATCTCCTGGTTGACATCGTCGGCATTGAACTCTGTGTCGCTGAAGTTCTCGGTGATGTCGAAGGGAAGTTCGCCATGCTGGTCGGACTTGATGACGCCTTCGTCCGCCCCCAGAGAGACGATAGTTCCCTGGAAGCGAGAACCAAAGCAGGTGAGCCTCACCTGGTCAGCTGACGCACAGGTGAAGCCGGCGTCTTACCAGCTCTCTCGTCTCCTTGGTGTAGCTGAAGGTGAAGGGGATCTTGGGTCTGATGTTGGCCGCTCGCCGCCTCCTCGTCACCATGTCCAGCAGCAGGTTGATGAGCACGTGGTCGTTCTTCAGCAGCGTGACGCCGCAGTCTTTCTGGTCGAAGGTCACGTTGGTCTTGATGGGGCCGATGTTGGCATGGATCTGGCCTGGATAACCCGGCATGTTGGGCTGGAGAGGAATGAAGAGGAAGCTCAGGTATGAGACCAACTGACTCCGCCCACTTAGGATCAAAGCTGGTATAACTACATGGGATCTAAACATTAATCATTCCAGCTCACATTGAATGGGGAGTCTGGGGTTCAAATCCATGATTAGATAGTGGACCCAGTGGGAGCCACAGTCTTATTTGACCATTTAGACAAATCAGACACTGATTTGTTTTATATGAGACTATTATGACAAATAT
>NC_050526.1:16141904-16167612 GCF_002922805.2 Oryzias melastigma | reverse complement strand
GCGGCCCGGTACCGGTCCGCAGCCCGGTGGTTGGGGACCACTGATCTAAACCACGTGTCAAAGTCAAGGCCTGAGGGCCGGATCCGGCCCTCCAGATAATTTTATTTTGTTATTGTTATTAGTGGTCTGATGTTGTCTTGTGCTTATTTTTAACTTGAATCATTTTGACCAAGTATATTTTTGGAGGGTGAATTTTTGAAAGTTACTTAAAGTTTAAGTTGATTTATTCTGGAATAATATTCCTGCCTATTTATTATTAATAGCTATGTTAAAAAGTGATGTTTTTATGTTTTAAATATTAGTATGCTACTAGCTGCTTTGGCTAATTAAGGCATTAATTGATTTTAATTTGGAGTTTAGCTAATATTCTAGCATTATGCTAGCTGTTTTGGCTAATTTTACCAGTTGACCCCACCCACAAAATGAAATAGTATTCATGCTGAGCACTAAGATGCAAATAGAAAATCCGATTTGAAAAGTTGTGGATAAGTAAAATAATTTCCACTTGAGGGTCTAAACATCACAGAACTGAAAGAAGGGGGCGGAGTCATATAGTTCACCTTGGGATCAATGATGGGCTGGCTGACGATGCCCTCGTACAGCTCCGAGTCCAGGAACATGTTGGGCCCTAAATCCACCTGGCGGCTGGCCGCCTTCCTGGCCACGTAGGCGGGTTTCTCTGCGTCTCCGGGAGCGCAGAGCGTCAAGAGGAGGGGCTCCTTGGAGCGCTGGATTCTGATGGCGCGTTTTCCTGCTTTCAGCTGCAACACAAATCGTTAAATAAATAAATAAGACAAAGCTGAAAGGAGCAGCTCACAGAGGGGGCGGAGCTTCCTCACCAGGATGATGGTGAACTCCACCTCCTCGTTTAAGTCCTCCTCTGTAAACTCGATGTCACTCAGGTTCTCGCTGGTGTCAAACGACAGGTCGCCGTGCTCGTCTGATTTGATGATGCCGCCGTTGTCCTTCAGGCTGAAGATGACGCCCTGCAGGACAGACAGAGGCGGAGCTTCAGACTCAGGTGAAGAGGCGAGGAGGGGTCAGAGGAGGGGGCGTCCGGACCTTCTCTCGGATCTCGTTGGTGTGGCTAAAAGTGGCGGGAATCTTGGGTTTGATGTTGGTGGCTCTGCGTTTCTCCGTCACGATGTCGGTCAGCAGGTTGATCAGAACCTGGTCGTTCTTCAACAGAGTCACCGAGCTGTCCTTCTTCTCGAATGGCAGATTGGTTCGGACCGGCCCGATGGTCACGTAAACCTGACCCGGATACTGCCGCTCCCCGGGCTGCGGACAAACAGAACCCTTTAGCAACACTCGCGGGTCTAAAAGCACAGAACCTGGGCGGGGCGGTTCAGACGGACCTGAGGCTCCAGGATGGGCTGACTGACTACGGCTTCATATATCTCCGTGTCCACGTTCTCCGTTCCTCCGGGAGCAACTTTCACATCCGTAGCTACACAACGGTTCTAAAAAGACGCCCAGAAAACCAGAGGCTGGTAAGAGGAGCCCGTTATAGCCAGAACCAGAATCAGCAGCTGACTCACCTTCTCCTCACAGGCGGTGAAGTGGACCCGGACCCCTGGGGTCATCGCTTTGGGGTTTCCAAAGAACACGTCGAAGTTGAAGGTAAACTTCTTCAGGTCTTCCCTCTCGATGTGTCCAAACGTGGGCTGCAGTCAGAAAGACAAACGGGGTAAAGAACCGGACCGGTTCTGAGACTTCTCTGAAACCGGGTATGTTCTGAACTGGCTGTGTGCGTCCTCACCCCGATGAAGGAGATGATCCCGGAAGAGCGTCCAGGAGGAGGCCTGTGAACGCAGACAGACACGTCAAGTAGTGCTGCCAGAAACGATTATTTTAATAGTCGACTAATCACAGATTATTGTTTCTAATTAGTCGACTAATCGGGTCGTGCACAAAGTGGATGTAAAGCACACATCTCAACTATCATTAGCTTTAAACTAAAAATTAGATCTATAGCATTTCCTGCAATGCTAGTCTGAAAGCTGTAAGCTGAATTTGGCCACTGAAGATGCTGAAATTGATAGCGGAAAACACTAAAGCTAAAATGTTAGTTAAATGCAAAATAAGTATAAAAAAATGAAAAAAGCTTAAATGAGCCAAAATAGCTAGCATGCAGCTAAAATATTAGCTAAAATACAAAATAGCCTAAAAACTGAAAAAATCCTAAAGTAGCAAAAACAGTTTGTAGCTGAAATATATTAGCTAAACTCCAGATTAGCCTAAGAAACCTTAATAAATGTCAAAAATAGTCCAGAAAGCTAGCAGAATGACATTATAACATTAAACTTTACTACTCTGACTCCATATAATATAAAGTAACGGCTAATTGACTTTTAAACTAGTCGTCGACTATTTTAATAGTCGATCTATCGTCATTTATCCGACTAATCATGGCAGCCCTAATGTCAAGGGGTTTTCACTGATCAGAACCAGAACCAACTTTTGACTGCAAGGATTCAGGCTCTAATAACGACGGTCAGGAACCAGAATCGAGTTGAGTGTGAAGCAGGAAAGAAGAACTCACTTCTCAAAGGTGCGTTTTCCCAGCAGGCCCAGGAATTTAGCTGTCTTCTCCTCTACTTTTGGTTTGGGGGCGGGCTCAATTACAGGTGGAGGAGGCGGGACAGGAGGAGGGACTTCGGCGACAGCTGGTACCTCAGTGCTGGCTTTGGGTTCTGTTGGTGTCACCTCAGCAGGTGGAGCAGAAATCAGAGCTTTTATCTGAAGGATGAGAAAGAAAAGCGTCAGGGAATTTCACAATAAAAGTCTCCAAAAACAGGACATTGCTGCAGACTTTGTGGTTTTGGGTCCAAGTGGAACCGCCACAGCGGTACTCACCCATTCGGGCTGTTCTGGAGGCGGGTTCAGCATCGGTTCCTCCACAATGACCTAAACACAAACGCTTTGTTATAACGCGGTCCGCTGACCCACCCTCCCCCACTGGGTCGAACCCAAAGCTTACCTCTCCGGTCCAGCCTGTAGGAGGGGGGAAGGAAGGGTAGCCGTACCCCGGCGGAGGCATCACTGGAGGGCAAACTGTGGGGTCAGGAGGGGGCACACCTGGGGGGATAACCGGTGGCACACCTGGGGGGATAACTGGAGGCACACCTGGGGGGAGCACAGGTGGAGCAGCTACTGGTGGAACTGACTCAACGGGAGGAATTGGGGGGACAGGAGGAACAGCCTCTGGCCCCCAAGGCCCCGGGGGGGCGTGACGATCCCACTCCAAATGCCTCCAGTCAGGATGATCCCAGTCCAGCGGGGGCAACCAGTCTTCGGGGTGAGACCCCCAGCCTGGAGGTGGGGGTCCTCTAGAATACCAGTCGGGTGGTGGCGGGTGTCTTGGATCCCAGTCAGGAGGTGGGGGGCCTCTGGGATCCCAGTCTGGAGGAAGGGGGCCTCTGGGATCCCAGTCTGGAGGAGGGGGTCCCGGTATGTCCCAGTAGGGATGGGGAGCCCCCCTATGAGCCCAGTGTGGAGGTCCTCTTGGACCCCATCCTCCATGGGGAGGGGGGCCCCACTCCTCAGGCGGAGGGCCCCATTCCCCGGGAAGCGGGGGTCCCCAACCTCCGGGGGGTGGAGGTCCCCAGTCCGGCGGGCCTCTATAAGGAGGCCCGCCCTCTCTCAAAGGCCTTCCCCGGCCAGGTCCACCTCCCCGGCTCATTCCTTTCGCAGTAGCCGGGCCTCGGCGCCGTTAGCTTAGCAGCTAGCAGGCCGCGCGCCCACGTTCCGACAGTTCCGCGAGGGTCAGCGTCACGCTACGGCACGTGACCGGTTATTATCAGTAATTTCTGTGAAAGAATGATCTTTAAGGACCAAAATTCTAGAGTTAGGCTCGGTCGGGAGCCCAGTTTTAGAGCGAGGTTTCGTTCTTCTTCGTTGGGGGAAATTCCGCCACCAGCTTCGGTAACACTCGGCAGCACTCGGTAACACCGCCCCCTGAAGGCTGACCTGCACCTTCCAAACCATCTTTTTTTCTTTCTCCAAAACTTTTTTCCTCGTCAAAACTTCGTCTTGTTTCTTCTCTCAATCGCTGAATTATTTCTTTAAAGCCTAATTGTTGTAGTTTTATTAAATCACATGCTCCTGAGTTTTTTTTCACAGGTGATCACTTCAAAATAATTTAAAGTTATTGCAGCCAAATGATGCATTTTTGCTTCAGCCCCCATCTGCAGCGGCAGACAATCAAACCTAAAAGTCTCAGCGTTTGGATGCGGGTCAGCATCCAAACGCTCAAAATTCAAGGAAAAAGGTTAGAATTCTGAGGGGGGGAAAAATCAAGAGTTCTAAGTAAAAATTGTCTGAATTGTGGGAGGTAAAAAGTTAGAATTAATGAAGTTAGAGTACATTTAGAATTTCCCATTCCTATTAAATTTGATGTCTGTTTACCTCAGTCTCAACAACATGGCCAGCTCATGCACAAAATCCAGTCTTTAAGCCAAATGTGGTGCTTGTACCACAAACTGCACAATTATTTAAACAATGGCCCCACTTTTCTTCCTAAGGTGTAAAAACATGTTTCATAGGTTAATTGGTGTGATATAATTACTCCTTTTTTAGTTCACCATGCCTCTTTTTGGTGCAGTGCTATTCATTTGTTGTTCCTCTTTCCCACTCCCTGGGAACAGGGGAGATTCCAGGTGGATTGTCGGCGCTCCTGTCCTGATAAATCGCCTGCCCGTCCTGGGAGAGAATGTGGACTTCTCTGAAGTTTCTTCTTTTTTTGTTCTGGAATTGGATTTTTTTTTTTTTCTTTTACATTTTTCCAGACCGAGAAAAAAGGTCTAAGGGTTGTGATAACTAGTTCAGTTTATGACTGACTTAATGTTTTGGGACAATTACCAGTGTGAAAGCCAATAACCCAAAATATCACAACTGTGTTGATATTGGACTATAAAAATAAATCTAAATTGAATCAATTGTGTGACCTGCAACAGTTTAGCAACCCGTGTAACCCACCTTTCTCCAACAGCAGCTGAGGCTAGCACCCCAACCCCGACAAGGATACAGCGGGTTAAGATAATGAATGGATGGATAGATTTGTGTATAGTTTTTTTTTAAATTCCACTGTTCTGTTTTACAGTGCAATGCCGTTTGCAGTTTAGTTTATGTAGTTTAATGCTTTGTAGCTAATTTTGGAGAATCAGCATGTTTACTGATCAGTTTCAATCAATTTTATTTATAGTCCAATATTGTAACAGTTTTCTCAATAGACTTCACAGCGGTAAGTGTACAAAAACATAGAATCAGTCATAACATATAAAGAATAGCTGGATGCTAAACTAGACATGGCATCCCTTCCCTCCAAAAAAAACAAAAAAATGAAGAACAGATTCTGAGGACCAAAAATGGAAGAAACCTCAGGGATGTCCACATGAAGCAGAGATCCTCTTCCAGGACGGACAGGCGATGTACCAGGGCTGTTAAAGAAGAATTGCATTCAATGTATTTGAAAAGTGCAGTGTTATCCAGGTGGGCTGGAACAGCTGTGAGTCGAGCCAGAGGCGAGGTCCACGACCAAGGACAGGAGCACAGACGAGACACCTGGAATCTGGAAACCCCTGCAGGTCAGAGCTGCTGGTGACTTCTTTAACTGTCCGGCAGGATCTATTAGCTTTCATAACTTCTATTTGAATGGAGAACAACTAATCCAGAACCGCTCTGGTTCTGTTGGCTGAAACAAGACAAAGAACCGGGTCACGGAAAAAGCTTTTATTTAACTCTGCGGCTGGAGTCGCTCGACTGCAGCAAAGAAACCAGAAACATGGGAGAACATCAACCATATGAATAAAGGAAATTACAGTAGAGCGGGAAGCTGGAGCTTCAACTCCACGACGAACCGAGAAACCGGTCCTGACAGAACCGGGGCGTCCATCCGGTCCTGCAGGTGCATAGAAACATCCGCCTCCTCAAACGGGGGAAGAGCTCAGAGCAGAGCTCTGTGCGCTCCGACCCATCCCCAGGCGTCCTTCACAAACCAGAACCCGGCAGAACGCGAGGCTGCGGACCGCCCCACCATCCTCCATCACTTTAGGGGGGGCAACAGAACAGACCGGATCAGAGCCGCTCTGAGGATCCAGATCCTCCTCAGGAAATCCTGCTCCAGCTAATCCAGAATGAGAACGAGACAAGAACCAGGCATGAAACCGGTTTGCTTTTGGGCTCAGAGGCTCCGGCTCGTTTGGACCGGTTGGGGACACGTGCACAGAACCGTGCAGTTAGCTGAACATGAGCGTGCACGTGTGCGTGTTGGCATTCTGATCGTTTTTTCATGAAATTGTGACTAATAAACTGACGAGCACCGCCTCCAAACGGGTCTTGCAAATGTAACTGGTTCTGACCCGTACGAAACCCATTTCAGGCCAGGAAGAACCGGGCCCATTAACTCAGGACAAACGGGGACAGCTTTAGAAACTCAGAACACTTTTGTCCCTTGTCCTCTCCCGTCCTTCAACTAAAAGGAAAAAACAGGTGAAGCAGGTGCTGCGTTGTGACAGTGAAGGAAGACGTTCCTGCGATCAAAGAGGGGGCGGGGTTTAGTCCTCGCCGCTTTCCCCCAAACTTGGGGCATCTTCAAGTCGGGCTCCGCCTCAGTCGAAGGGGCAGTAGTTCGGCTCCAGGTTCTCCGAGTCGTCGGAGAAGAAGTCGTCCTCGGAAATGTCTTCCTCGTCGTAGTCTTCGTGCCACCCGGGCACGTACTCTTCATCGTATTCGTCGTCCTCGTCCTCCGCCTCCTCGCCGCCATCCTCTCCGGTGTAGTTGTTGTTGTCGGAGTCTCCGGAGTCTGAGGCTCGGTCCGACTTGGACCTGCGAGAGCAGAGAGTCGCAGTGAGACTTGACAGAGGCGGCGGCGGCAGCAGCGTCTGCTGAACTCACGCTTTGTTTGCGTCTGCGTGGTTGGACAGCTGCGACGCCTGAGCCAGGTCCGCCTCCTGGCTGCTCCTGGACTGAAACCCGACCCGGAAGTCCTGGATCAGACAGAACATACACCAACGTCTGAGTCGAACTGCAGGGCGGATCTCCTGGGTCTGTTTGGAGGGTGCTGGTGGCTGGATCAGACCGGAGGTGGGACGCGTACCTGCGTGGAGTGTTGCAGGATGGCGAGCAGACGCTCTTGGATTCGCCGGATCAGCTCCAGTCCAGTGTTGAGGTGTTCTGGTTTCAGCAGGCGGACGCACGAGGCCAGGTCGGTGCACTGCAGCAGCGTCTCCTCTGTCAACATCAACCAGTACCGGGTGTCAGTGCAGACAGCGTCAGCTCAGACGTCAACGCAGACGGCGTCAACAAAGATGGCACAGATGTCAGATCTGGGCGGAGCCTCACCCAGCAGGATCTGCAGAGCGTTGGTGTGCAGGTCCAGAGCCTCCGTCTGCTGCTCCATCACATCCATCTTCTCCGTCTCCTGGTTGTAGTAGCTGTAGACACAGGAGTAGGCCAGCACCTGCAGACATTGGTCAGGGCGTGGTCAGCCCACAGCTCTGCTGTAAGAAGCCCCGCCCATTTCAGAACCAGGAGGATACCTTTCTGGCCTGAGCCAGGACTTTACAGGCATCGATGACGAAGGTGAGCGACTTCATCTGCAAAGCTTCGTTGATGGACGACACTTTGTTCTCCAGACCCACCGCAAAATCCTAACACAACATGACACACACGAGGTCAAAGGTGACGGACGGGGATTGTTCAGGTTCTGGACGGGTTCTGGCCCCTGTTGTACCTTAGCCTGATGGTGGAAGCTGCAGCGCTCGTTGTAGTCCTGGAACTTCTTCTCCTGCCGTGCAGCTTTACTGACCTGCGAAAGGGCAAATCAACACTAGCTTTTGATTGGTCAGAGAGGCGATCACATGACTGAGTGTGAACCAACCATGGCAGAGCAGTTGTAGTAATCTTTGTGAGTGGGTTTCCAGGGTTTAAGGCAGCGCCAGCAGAAACCGTGGTTACACTTGGCACAGGTCATGCTGGGAACACAAATCACCATCATCATCATCATCATCCTCCTCCTCCTCTTCCTCAGGTGTGAAGGACGTACTGCAGGCAGCCCTCGTTCTTCTCGATCTGCGCCTGGCAGCTCGGGCAGCGTTTGGAGATCAGCTTGGCGAGGTGTTTGCTCTGCGCCTCCATGCTCATGCCCTCGTAGAAGCCGCCGTCGTCCATCCACTGGGACATGTGACTGCAGCTGGCTGGGTAGTGAGCCTGACGGACACACAGATGAAGCTGCGTCACACAGGCTCCGCCCATCATGAAGCTCCTCACTGTTCCTGACTGCAGGAGACTCTGGCTACGTTTGAACTCCTTCACTACTCACTATATCACACGTGTCAAAGTATTCTACCCAGCAATCCAGATCATTTTATTTTATTGTTATTAATGGCCCGATGTTATCTTGCTCTCATTTATAACTAATTTGCCGTTTAATGAAATGAAATGGTTTGTTTCAAGCAATCAGGTCATAATACATAATGAAAATAACATATCACTTAATAAATCTTAGTTTACCTAATATTTTAGCTGGCTATCACCTTCAGCGTAATCAGCTATTACCTTCAGCGTTTTCAGCTATCAGCTTCACCGTTTTCAGCCATCAGCTCCAGCGTTTTCAGCCATCAGCTTCAACGTTTTCAGCCATCAGCTTCAGCGTTTTCAGCCATCAGCTTCAACGTTTTCAGCCATCAGCTTCAGCGTTTTCAGCTATCAGCGTCAACGTTTTCAGCTATCAGTTTCAGCGTTTTCAGCCATCAGCTTCAGCGTTTTCAGCCATCAGCTTCAACGTTTTCAGCTATCAGCTTCAACGCTTTCAGCCATCAGTGTTTTCAGCTATCAATTTAAGCACGTTCAGCAGCTAAATTCAGCTTACAGCATTCACACCAGCATCATCTCACATTGACCATTTCGTATTGAGCATGCCCCCCCACGGAGAGTCGTGGGGGTTGAGGTGTGACCTCTGACCTCAGGGAAGTTGCAGCTGAAGCAGGAGGACCAGCAGCACTTGGAGCAGGTTCCGGTGCTGCCCATGTTCTCCTTGCAGAGGATCTGGTCGCAGCCCTGGGGGTTGGTGCACCACGTCAGGTTGGAGCAGCACTCCACGTAGCCGCGCAGCAGGGCGTTCTCGTACTGAGGGGGAGGGAGGAGCAGCAGGGTCAGCGCCGGCCCGGGACCGGTCCCAGCGGGGTTGGGAGGCCTGCGTTACCTTGGCGACCGTGTCCTTGTCGGTGAGGATGCTGAGGAAAAAGTGGGAGGTGGGCTGGGCCTGGCAGTCCGTGATGGGGCAGTTGCAGTTCATGACCAGGTTCTGCTCGATCCGGGCCGTCAGGTACTCCTGCCAGCAGGACTGCGGGACACACACACACGTTACCGCAAAGCGACTCACACCCACCCAATCCCGGGAGTGGTTCTGACCCGGCAGCAGTAGTGCAGGCAGCTGAGCGACGGCACCGGCTCCACGCTGGCAGTCCGCGGGCTCAGGCAGACGGGGCAGGTGGCGGCCGGGCTCAGCGGCGGCTGCGGGTTCCGGCACTTGAGGCCGGCGGCGGTAATGAGGGCGTCTGGGTCGTCTGTGTAGCGCTGGACCAGCAGGTCCACGTTCCACTTACAGTGGATGAGGAGGTGCTCGGCCCGGTCCAGGTCCAGACTCAGAGTGACCGACACCTGAAGAGAAGCAGAGCGCTGAGTCCACGCACACCTGCAGGGCGGCGCCGCCCACCCCCGCCGGGACCCGCCCACTCACCTGCTGCACCGTCCGCCGCATCAGCTGACGGACCTCCTCCTGAGTCATGGTCCGGCCCATCGAGAACAGAACCGCGTCCAGAACGCCGTCCTCAAAGCGCTGCGGCGCCGGAACCAGACTACAAACACAAACACACACATGTACACAACAGAGGAGCAGGACACACAAACAGGTTCTGCTTTGGTTCTGATGGACCAGAACCACAGAAACCTTTGGATTTCCCAGCGGGTCAGAACCAGAACCTTCTGTGTGGTAAGAACTTCAAACACCTTCAGCTCTTTTCGTCTCGTTTTTATTGTTTCTCCATAAAACTACATTTACATTCAGGAATTCGCCGACATGCCGGGAGCGCGGCGCCGCGCCGACTGAGCGCGTGCATGAGGTCAGAGGGCGTGGTCACACCTGATGTCGGCCACGCCGTCTGGGGCTGCCTCCTTCCCCGCGTTGGTGTGGCTGAAGGAGAACTGGGCGTGGCCTTTCTGCGGCGTAGACGGGTCCTCCGGGACGTACTCCACAATGTGCGGGTTCTCCTCGCCGCGGCGCACGCAGCCTTTATTGATGACGTGCATGATGCAGGAGAGGACGTCGCCTGTGCTGCAGCTGAACCGGCCGGCGCCGGCAGACAAGTCCTGCTTCTGACAGGAGTCCAGAACCTGAAAGGGGAACGGCGTGCGGTGACTCCTCCTCCTGCAGCTTCAGACGCGTCCTGCAGGTGGCGCCACTCACCTTGAAGACCAGGTTGTCGATGTGCATCTCCTTCTCCTGCTTCATGATCCTCACGATCAGGCAGTAGATGAAGTTCCTCTTCCTCTCCAGGGTGCTGGCGGCTTCCTCGTCCACGTTCAGGTACGTCTGCCGCGGCAGCAGGTGCAGCTGAGCCGGGGCGCCACTCAGGCTGAGGGAGGCCGCCTGCTGGTTCAGTGTCAGCACACCTGCATGCAGAGGTGGGTGTGAGAGGAAGAGGAGGGAGGTGGAGGAGGAGGAGGAGGGAGCGGCAGCACATCTCACCTGAGCACGGCTGCTCCGGCTGGCTGCAGGTCAGAGGACCGGCTTCGCCGAGGAGCGGCTGCAGAGCGTGGAGGAGAACCTCCGGAGAGAGAGCGGTCTGCTGCAGCAGAGACTCCACGGAAAGCTCCTGAACACAGCAGAGAGTGAGCACACAAACACACACGGACACACAGACTCACACAGACACACGCACGCACGCACACCCCCCCCCACACACACACACACGCACCTGCAGGTGGTTGAACTGCAGCAGCACAAACATCTGCAGCGTGGACACGTGCAGCGTCCAGCAGCCGAACTGCAGCTCGGCGTGACCCAGCCACGTCCACTGCAGACGCCGGGGCCGGGACGGGCTCAGGCCGCACATGGACTGACCTGCGCACAGACGGGTCAGAACCTGCGTGGAGTCGGCGCTCAGCAGAACCGGGCCGGTCGGTACTCACTGTGGGTGTAGAACTGGGTGAAGTGGTTCAGGTAGGAGCACAGCTGGGCGGGAAAGTGTTTTCCTGGCTCGTCCAGTAAGCAGAGAGAGGACACGGCCCAGCAGCGGGGAGACAGAACCAGAACCTGGACCTGGGCATCCTCCTCCAGCTCCTCCCATTCCTCCTCCATGTCCTACGGAAACCAGAACAGAACCGTCTACATGAGAAGGTTTAGTTTGGATCTGGATAAGTTTGCCACCGTCACTGTCTGCACGATTATTCCACTATTAAAATAGTCAACGTCTAATTTAAGAGTCGATTAGTCGTTATTTTATATTCTATGGAGTCAGAGTGTAGGAAAGTTGAACAAAGTTGGGATCGATCAGCAACAAAAAATACAATTTTTCAATTTTAATTTTTTTATTATTATAGCTAATATTTTAGCTGTCTATCAACTTAAGCGTTTTCAGTTATCAGCACTAGCATCTTCAGCGGCCAAATTCAGCTTACAGCATTCACACTAGCATTATCACAGGTAATGCTATATATCTAGTAATTATGTTAAAAAGTTTCGGTTTTAAAGTTTTAAAAATGTAGTTTTAGTGTTCAATAAATGTTGATCCCGTTCGGCCCGCGATCTAAGGTCTGTTTTGGATCTTGGCCCCCTGAGTAATTGAGTTTGACACCCCTGAGCTATATATAAAAATGATATTAAATTGTTCCTTCATCTTGAGGGGCGGGGCACCTGTCAAAATGAGTTTGATGGAAAATATATTCCTGATCTCTCTCATTTGATTTAATTTTGTTTCAATAACAAACTAATGAAGGACAGAGGCTGAACGATTCATTAACGGACTCTCACGATAAACTAATGAACCAGAAACTTCTGCAGGTACTGGCCTGGTCCGTCTCCTGCAGGCGCTGGTCCAGCTGCTGCAGCCGGTACAGGTGGAACTCCTGCTGCAGCTCGGCCGACTCGCTCAGGTTCTTGACCATCTGCTGCGGGAAGCGGCTGGGAAAGCAGCTGCCGATCTGCTCGATGACGGCGCTCTCCAACCACGTGGTTCCCCGAGCCAGCAGCCGGTCTCCCAGGTAGTACCTGTCGGGCAGAAGAGTCGCACGTTCAGCCTGGGGCTTCTGTCGTCGGGGTGGCGGCGCCGGACGGACTGCTGACCTGTAGAAGTGCTCGAAGGTGTTGGCGAGCTCCAGGCCGGACAGGAAGAGCATGGGCTCCAGGAACTGCTGCAGCCGCTCCAGCGTCTCCGTGCCGCTGGCCGCCGCGCCGCTGGCCTGGATGGTCTGATCGATGTACTGAGCGAAGCGCTCGCTCACCTGCACGCAGCACACACCTTCGTCACTTCCTCTTCCTCTGTGCTGACGGCAGCACTCGCTGTAGACTCACGTGCATGGCCCGGAGGATGGACAGCTGCAGCAGCGCCGCAGAGAAGCCGTGCCACAGCGCCAGGACGAAGGCGGTCTGCTGCCCGAACAGCTCCTCCATGGCGTTCTTCAAACGCCGGTACAGAACCCGGTACCGCTCCACGAAGTCTGGCTGGTTGAAGTTTGACTCCAGGAACTTCTTTACCTGGACGGAGAAGTCGGGGAGATTTCCAGGAGTTCAGTGAATGCAGCACGAGTCGGTGAAGGTGAATCGTAAATCACAAAAACTCAAATGAGTCATCGTTGGTTGTTAGTGGGGATGTTCTGATCCGATCACGAGTTTCAGACTCGATCAGAACCAGATGTTAGATCCCGGATATGGATCAGTTATTATAGTGATCCTGTTTCTCTTTATTATTATTCCCCATTTATTCTTCTGTACGTTTTCTGATTACTAAAACGCAATCACACATTCAGCAATTCTGGTATCAAAACATTCATGGTTGTACTTTTAGTATTTGTACATTTTACAGTTTTTAAGATTTTACCCAATTTATGCAATTTTTAAGCTCCATTGAAAATGAAAGGACATTTTTAAAATGTGTGCAAATAAAACCATTCAGAATGGTCAGGACATTCTTGCTTTTACTTTTACTGTTTTTAAATTGTATGCAATTATGAAATTTAACACAATTTTCACTTTCTTTAAAATATTTTTTTCAAATATCTGTTCACTTTCTGCAAATTATACAAGTTTGGTGCTAGCATGCTAAGGACATTATTGCTACTGAGGTTTTTTCATAGACTGTATATATAAGAACTGGACAAAGCCACCCCCCCTCCTTCCGTGTTCCATATAGGAAGTACCACTGGGTTGCAAAAAGGCCAAAGTCCCATTGACTTCCATTGAGAAACAGACAGTTATTTCTCAGTCATTTTATATCTCAGAATAATCATTCTTCCTCTGCTGCTTTCTGATTAACTTCTTTTTTCTAATCCTAATTTTTTTTAAAGATTTTTTTCCATTTTCATAAGTTATTAGAGTTATAAATTGACCAATGAAATGGCTCCATAAATGTTTGTGGGTCTGACGTCGACCGTCTGGGGGGTTTGATTGACACATGACGGGTAGCCAATGGGAGCAGACTTCATCAATGGGTCCGTGAAGACCTTTTAACACCTACTTTACAATTCAACAATGTACCAATCATTGTCCTACTGTTGTTTTCCTCAATGGAATGTACCGATGCAGCAGTTTAAAACAACAAGAGGAGCATGCTGTCGACATTTTTAGATGAGGATTTACTCTGTAGAAATAGATTTCACTCTGAGGTTATGTGCTTTGGACTTTTTTGTTTGTTTAACGTTCGTTTTTCTTTATTTCACTGTTTTGATTGTAGCTTATAAATTATAAGTTGCATATATGCGCATAAAATCACCAACCAAAGTTTCATCTTCGCTGCACTTTTCCAGCTTCAGCCTGAATTAGACGCAGCCGTCTGAGGAGCGCGAGACAAACTTGAAAGGACCTGGTCGTATTTTCAAACAGAAAAAAGATCCAGCTGTTCACTTGTTAGGATGGTTATTTATTTTAAATACCGCTGAACGCGCTTCTCACGTGCATCTGATCAGACTTTAACCTGGCCGCGAATGACAACTGAAAAGCTGCGGCGCGCGCGAGAGGGACACGCGCAGTTCTCCAGCGGCGTCACCCAAATGCTCCTTTTATCTCGACAAAAAGGAATAAATGTAAGTAAATCCCAAAGGACCGCTGACAGAATCAAATGTTGGAATGGTTCTCCCTCAAAGGCTTCAACAATGACTTGTACGATTCTCCACCGTTATTAAAGTAGAAGCTGTTTACATCCGCGGTCTCGTGGTCGAGGCGTGGAAAGAGGCAGACGGTTGCAATAATCTCACTCCTGATTGGCGACAGTACTTCCTGTAGATTCGATGACTCAGCTATGACTCAGACCAATCGCTGAAGATGGGTTGCAAATGGCGGTATCCGTTTCAGGAATTGACGGTGAAAGCGGCGGCCTACTTTCACGAGGAGAGGAAGTAATGCATTTACAATGGGGGACCTCAGTGCTCGCTCTGTCCATTATTTTTACAGTCTATGGCTAATTCTGAGTTAAGCTAGTATTTTAGTAATGTGCTAGCTTTTTAGCTAATTTGACATCTACTAAGGTTTTTTGGGCTACTATGAAGTTAAGCTAATATTTTAGAAACGTTGCGATTATTTCATGAAATTCTTCAAATACACTTTTTGCTAATTATGCAAGTTTGGTATTAAAACGTTTGGTATTAAAATTCATGATATTCAGCAATTAGAACAAATTTCTTCAGCCAGTTGTTTTATTTGGGTGTCAAATCTTAATGGACTTGAAACTCGCTTGGTCCGACCCAGTTTAGTCCAGACATGTTTCTATTCCAGGTTTCTTCCTAATATTCTATTTCGATTAAGTTTTAGTGGCTCTGTGGAGGAATTCCAACCTTTTCATGGAAACTGTTGGTCACTTTTAGACTGTTATCATACAAATTAAATAAAACAAAGACTTGATTCAAATAAACTTTACAAATCGAAACGGCTCTGGAAGTTTTCTGAGCTCACCTGGCGCTGTACCACCCCCTGCCAGCAGTGGGCGATGCCGGCAATGCTGCTGCTGCTCTTCGCTTTGGGTTTGGCTGAGGAAGACGACGACGAAGACGCGGCGGCGGCCGTGTCTCTGTTCTTCCCTTCCTTTCCATCTGGAAAACAGGAGCGCAGATGGGTGGAGGGGCGGCCACGGACGCTTCCCGCTTGACTAACCGAAGATAAGAAGCGCGTTGAAAACGGGAGCCGCAACAGAAAACGTCAAAGCGTCAGCGCTCCTCCTCCAGCCCAACGCCAGCGTGGGAGCAGGAGCTCTGGCCGGGAACGGCAGCAGTCCAAACTAAAAGGAAAAGATGAAGCCAAACGCATCCTGATGACGTCTGAAAAGAAGCTCTTGGCTTCAGACGAGGACAGCCCCCCCTGCTGGGTGCATTGACTCCGCCCCTGCTGCTGGTTTTGGCAGCTTTGAGACAAACACAAAGAGGGAGGTGGTCTTCTCTGATTCAGCCAGAAGGGGGCCATCCTTCGTTCACGAGGACAGATGAGATGTGAGCGCAGAACGGAAAGAAACGCGGCTCTTACTTACTCTTCAGCTCTTTGCTCCTGTTCAGACCTTCTGCAAACAGAACAGACTCCTTTCAGAGGTGGAGCTGGAGCGGGGAGGTGCTGCTGTGCCAGGGGGGCGGGGCAGCCACTCGTTTACAAACAATTCTAATTTAAAACCTTTCAAAAAGCTCATAATGACACGACCCAAACAACCACAGCATCGGGTCCTAAACTGAGACTTCTATGACAGAATCACACAGGTTCTGGTTGCGTTCGACTTACTGGACTTGACCGGCGGCTTCAGCTCCTCGCCGTCCGGCTGGCTCGTGTCCACGTGGACCAGCAGGTGCGTGAGCCGCCGCACTCTGGAGTTAAAGATGGCCGCCCGACTCTTGAAGCGCTGGACCAGCTCAGCGTTATCCAGGTACTCGCTGAGCAGCCAGGACAGAGGGCTGCACGCTGAGGATTCTGGGAGAAAAACAAGAGCGCCATAAGTTTTCAAACAGATCCAAAAGCTAAAGGAAACACCCGGAAGGTCTGACGCTCTGAGGAGCTCCTGAACGTCTCTCAGTCTGTGGATGTCTGAATGGATCATGTTAGGAAACTACAGGAGCCTGAAAGGCCAAAAAACATGTTTGGATTTGAAGGTTTTCTCACAGAGATTTCTTACAACTGAAGATGTTAAAGGATTTAAAGAGTTTGGGAGGCAGATTGTGAGATCTCAACAGGAGGTCAGACAGCAGGAAACATCATTTCAAAAATGAACATTTTTCAAAATAAAATCTCCTAAAAGGGTAACCAAACACTAATCAACGTTTTATTCTGTTGACCTCTATAAATGGGGTTTTTAAATGCCACATTTTTTTATTTTAAATGAAAATAAACTTGTTTCATTCCTGAAATGATAGTCTGTGTGCTGCCCCTACAGGTTAAAATGATGTATTACAGTTGAATTTTGTGTTAGTTCCACATCATTTCAGAAGTGTCACATCATCACGCTCTGCAGCTCTACTATAAAGCTCCGCCCATCTTTGATTCTGTAGCAGTCAGTCGTTAGCATGTTAGCGTTAGCATGGCTCGTAGGTCTTTTGCCTTCAGTTGGCTTGCACAACTTTCCAGAGGACAACAGAAGTTTAGTGCGATTGTTATTGAGTCCAGAGAACTCGTCCTGGTGATCGATTTACAATTTTAATAATATTTTACTCTGGATTGTTTTCTTTTCTTTTTTTTAATTGTGCATACACTGGTACATTCAAATACTACAAACAATTTGCGCACGCACAACTTAAAATTTTGAGAGCCAAAACTTCAAAATGTCTCATACACGTTTTAACAACACCCTGTTTTTTTTTTTAAGTTTCCAGAAACGCATTTTTAGAATTCACAATTTAAGCTTAAATTGTTTTTTAAATTGTTCCCAGCAGGTGTGTGTGGTATATTTTTAACAGACCAATTGACAAATAAAAGTCAAAAATGAGCCACAACTTGGTTTTTGCTGCCGGGCCGGGCCAAACAGAACCACAGCTGCTGCTGCAGTGCTGCATCTGCGAGCGTCTCCTGTGTTTGAGTCCGGACTGGGAGCGTGCACGTGAGCGTACCTGACTGAGTGATGCTCTTCACAATGGGGGTGATCAGAGCCTCCCAGCAGGTCCGGCCCAGAGCTTCCGCGGCCTCGACGTCGGGCAGGAACCGATCTGCAAACATCTGCTCGTGCCTCAGAGCGCTGTTCAACCTGCAGAAGGAAACATTCAAACATGAAGACGAGGAGGTCCTTCTGAAAGGAGCAAACCTGTTCTGGACTCGTGGACACTCGTACTTGTTGAAGAGCTGCAGCAGCTGCGTCCGGTCCTCCATCACCTCCTGACACCAGGTGTTGGCTTTGGTGCTGTAGAACAGGTAGGTCCGACAGCACAGCTGCTCCTTAAACACGGGCCAAAACGTCGGCATTGGACCCAGAACCTCGAAGCCGTGGACCCGGGTGTCGATGCCCCCCTAGAGACAGAGGTGAAGGTCAGAACAGCAAAGAGGACCTGAAGCTCAAAGAACCAAACTCAGAGTCTTACCTGCTGGCATCGCTTGACCCGGATCTGAATGATGGACCAGAACCGGGTCATGTTCTCCAGCAGAACCACACGGCTGGCTGTGGGAGCCACGTTCACCTGCACAGAAACCAACATGGGTTAAAGTGGAGCTGCTGAAAGATGGAGGTGGGCGGAGGCCGATGAGCTCACAGCACGTGTCGAAGTCTATCCAGCCCTCCAGATCATTTTATTTTATTGTTATTAATGACCCGATGTTATCTTACGCTCATTTCTAACTCATATAATTTTGACAAAATATATTTTTATAGAGAGTAAAATATTGAAAGTTATTTAAGGTTTAAGTTGATTTACTCTGGAATAATATTCCTGACTTTTTAATATTCATAATTATGTTAAAAAGTTATTAGCATTCTGCTAGCTTTTGTACTATTTTGACATTTAATAAGATTTTTTTGGCTATTTTGGAGTTTAGCTAATATTTCAGCTATATGCTAGCTGTTTTAGCTAACCCTTTTTTTAGGCTACTTTAGCATTTAGATAATATTTCAGCTATATGCTAGCTGTTTAGATAATATTTTAGCTGGCTATCAGTTTCATCGTTTTCAACTATAAGCGTCAGTGATTTCAGCATCTTCAGCAGCCAAATTCAGCTTACAGCATTCACACTTACATTATCACAGGTAATAGTATATAATCTAGTTCTTAATTATGTTAAAAAGTTGCGGTTTGAAAGTTTCAAAAATGTATTTGTAGAGTGTTTAATAAATGTTTATCCTGCTTGACCCGCGACCTAAAGTGTGTTCCGAGTTTTGACACTCCTGGCTTACAGTGTTGAGCTCCGTGTTGATGTTAGTCGGGTCATCTCCACCCAGAACCAGGATCCGGGCCGGCATGTAGCTGGAGTCTTCACTGGCCACCAAGATGGCGAGTTGTCTGTGCAGAGGTAGAGCATCAGAGTCATAGTAAAAGAGGGGCGGGGCTAAAAGGAGAACGGCGCCTACCGGATGATGACGCCTTTGTGCATGTAGACGTTGATGAAGTGCGAGCCGGTGCAGCCGTTGGACTCCCAGTAGGTTTTGGGGTTTTTGTCGGTGAGTTTGTTGGCTCTGTGGTGGTTGGACGACACCTCCACCTTCTCCCAGCACTTGTCCTCCTTCAGCTCCACGCTGGAGCCTGAAAGCAGCACAGGTGCAGCACAGGTGCAGCACAGGTGCAGCACAGGTGCAGCAGACGTCAGCCTCCACCCGTTTGTCAGTGACTATCAGTGTGTGTGTGGGTTCTGGACTGACCCTGGCAAAGGTTTCTGAGAAACACGTCAAAGAAGGGGATGTTGATGGGCTGGTGACTGCGGCGATGCTCCTCAATCTGACCCAGCACCATCTGGTAGGAAGAAGTGGGCGGGGCAAGTGGTCATTTTCTAGAAATCAAACTTCTGATCACCTGACCAGGTGATGAAACCAGCAGCTTTGATGTCATGCTTTTCAAAGGAGGCGTGTACCTGGATGCATCCGGCCAGCACGCTGGTGGTCATCTTCTTGTAGAGGCTGGCGTACTTCTCGCAGTCGCTGATGAGGTCTCTGAGCTCGGTGACCAGCAGCAGGTTGGTGCTGTGTTTGTCCAAAGCCTTCACCAGAGAATCTCTGGTGCCCAGACGACACATGACCACGGCGTAGTCTTTGTTCACCGACGCCAGCAGGTACAGGAAGCGGATGAAGAGCTGCACCACCTGTGGAGCAGGGACGGGTTAGCGCATGCCTGCAGGTGAGCGGCGCTGCTGCGGCTGCCGCTGACCTCTCTGTCGTTGATGAAGGCCGTCATGCTGGACAGGCACGGCTCGATGCTCTCGTGCCACGGCAGCACGTCCTCCTGGTAGTTATCCAGGAACTTGTCCAGGATCCTGCAGGAGCGAGCGGTCGGTGAGCTTCGTCACAGTCACCACGAGAACGCCACCGTTACCTTTCCCACCTTAGGATGGACAGCTGGATGGCCCGGTCGGCTCGATGCTGCTCCATCAGCCGGACCAGGTCCTGGTAGGTGTCCCGGCTCTGGGTCACCTGCACAGCCAGCAGCTTTATGAACTTTTCATGATGTCATATGAACCCAATCAGAACGTCTCCAGAAGAACCGCATGATCTCTTTGGTGGTGGAACATTGAAGGAATTGCTTTTGTTACAGACGTAAGTCTGAGTCCAAGGAGAAACTACTCAAAATCACACGTTTGAATCTACTAAAATCTGTGCAAAGCAGAACTAAAGCAGTTTAGGTCCTAAAAAACAGAGAATCTAATCAATCAAGGCTCAGAGTTTTCTTGTTTCTTCTGACTCGTTAAGGTTCTAACTGTCAGCTGATCCATCAAACAGATGAGTCCGTGGTTAACCCCGCGGTCGCTGTTGAGACAGGCAGGTGTTTAGTCCTCAGTAAAGTCTGTGTTCCGCATTTACAAATCCTTGTTTTTCTGCAGGTGTGCACGTCTCCACAGGACTCGACACGGCTCGGTGAGCGCCGACTGAACATCAGCGCTGCAGGTAAACGGTCAGGTAAATGATCAGTTCACAGGCGCCACGGTCAAAGCACAACTGTACCTAACCCTCGTTCATTTAAAAAATACAGCAGAGCAGCAGCTAAAAGCTGAATCCTGATTGGTTCTTCTCGCTGCATCGTGCATCACCTTTTTTCAGATTTTATTCTATAAAACTGAATTATTTTTCTTCAAAAATTTGAACTTTAAGAAATGAACCCTTAAAAGCCTAAATCTCTGATTTTGTATGGAGCAAACTTGATTTCGGTTATTTTTCATGTTGGATTCACACACTAGACGTAAAATATAAGAAATTAAAAAGTGCTTAAATTTGCAATGGAAATCCCAAAAATGTTAAAAGAACCATTTTTACTTTGGTCGTATATTGGCAAGAGTCTGGCGATACGATGTATTCCAAGACTGTACCGGAAGTTTTCACTTCTTTTTTTAAAGAGTATGACTTAAAAAAACATCTTTCATTACACTGAAATAGTAAAATTAATTTTATTTAATGATGGATCCTCATAAATAATTAATTAAATATCAACTTGTCACCATTTCCACTACAAGTATTGCTCAAACGAAATATGATATATTACCAAATTGATTGATGTACTAACCTGGTAACGCTCCTGCTCCAGCTGGGAGGAGTCATCACACAGCAGCTGCTCCAGAGTTTGGATCACCTCCTTGGTTGGCGTCAGCTCCTTCAGGCTCACCAACAACATGTGGAGCTCTGTGTCCTTCAAGTCCAGCTGTTCGCAGGACTCTGCACACACCAGAAGGTCAGCCTCGTCTTCATGATGAACGGGTCTGATGGAGCTCCTGCTCAGGTTAGCTCCGCCTACCTTTGCTCTCCAGCTTGTGCACCATGGAGATGTGGTTCAGGGCGATGATGGCCAGCATGGTCTCGGCCCGGGACAGCGACAGACACTTTTTGAGGACGGCGGTGACGCCGCAGGCCACCAGCTGCTCAGCCAGGCTCTTGTGGTTGGAGATGAGCATGATGATGACCAGCAGCCCGTTGCGCACCGACAGCGTGCAGCTGCACAGAAGACCTGCTGTCAGCACAGAGCACTGAAACCCAAAAGCTGCAGCGCTCACCTACCCTTTGGTGCTGAGCATGAGGTCGACGGCGGCGGGGATGACGCCCAGCAGGCCGGAGGAGCCTTCAGGCGTGGCTGAGCCGATGCTGGCGAAGATCTCCAGCATCATCTGTGTGCCGGACTCGGACAGCGGCAGGCTGCTGCCCATGCTGCGCAGGTCGTGTTTGCTGGCTCCGGTGATGACCTTCAGAGTCTGAGGAGGAAGGGGAGGAGCGTCAGGTCACTCAGCACCTCTGGAGGAGCGCCACAGCTCTGCCGAGCGCAGCTCGTCCTCACCGCCAGAGCCAGCTGCTGCACATGCGGGACCGACAGGAACTCCTGCATGCAGGCCAGGATGGCCTTCACGCCGCCCTCGGTGGCGAAGCAAACCCTCCACTCGTACTTCAGCATGAGCAGGTGAGTGAGGCGCAGCGTGCTGACCACCACGTCTTTGGAGGGGGAGCCCAGAAGCTCCACCAGAAGCTTCAGCACTTTGTCCCTGCAGGACACAATTCAGAGGTCAGAGCACCAGAAACAGAAGCAGATCTATCAGGATCAGCTTAAAGTGAACAAAAAACAGATTGTAAACTTGAAAAATAGACATCGCGACAGAAAAAAACATTTTAAATTTGAAAACAAGACATTGTAAATTAAAAAAAAAAAAAATAAAAAAAAAACCCCTGAAAACCTGACATAAAAAACTATAAATACAAAGATGAAAAGAAAATCCATTAGTAACAGCTGCTGTTTTTAATTTTCGTCTTTTCAGAATCTTGAATTTCAGTTCTTTTTACATTTTTAATTCTGATTTTCGAGTTTTCACTGCTGAGCTGAGTCTAATTTTACAAGGGGGCGGAGCTTTGAGCTCATTGGCTACCGGGATGGCTGAGCGGCAAAAACTCAAAAATCTAAATTGAAACTGTTAACTGAGGACTGAAAGTAAAGATTCCGAAAAAAAAGAATATTTCAAAACAGCAGATGCTACTAATGGATACATTTTTTCAACTAGTAATTTTTTTTCACATTTTCAAGATTTGTGTCAAGTTATCAGTTTTTTTTTATTATTTTCAAAAAATATTTTTTGACTTATCTTTTTTTCCTGAATTTGTTTCAAATTTTTCATAATTTTTTCATCTTAAAGATTTATTTAAAGTTTTCAGTTTTTTTTTTCAAGATTTATTTCAGGTTTTCAGTTATTTTTTTCAGTTACAATGTCTATTTTTCAAGTTTTCAATCTGTTTTTTCGTCCACTTTAAGCGGATCCTGATTTGAGTCCATACAGATCCGGCAGAATCCCGGCGCCGCGGTCACAGGCTCACCGCGTGCTCTGGGCGGAGTCGCTCCGGTTGGAGTTCTTCTCCTGGGTGCTCTTGTCCTCCAGCAGTCTGGTGACGAAGAGGACGGCGGCCAGCTGCTGGTTCTGCTCCGAGGCGGACAGCCCCTTCTTCAGGATGTCCACCACCTCGCCCAGCTTCTCCAGAAGGTTTTTCTTCCCCTGCACCCGCGGGTTGTTGAACACTGCAGAGCAGAGACGCTGCAGAGGTTAACATCGGCTGAGCCCAGACACCCCCACCCCACCCCCGTCTCCGCAGACACACCCTTCATCTTGTCCTCCAGGTCGTCCGGGTACTTGCTGTCGTCCTCGGAGGGAAACTCGCTCTCCGTCTCGGAGCCGCTGGAGTCGGCGGGAAGCTCCTTCTTGGCCTTTTTGGAGACGGAGCCCATCGCTGAGGAAGAGGAAGTGAAGGCTGATGAACTCTGAGACGCTCCTCCAACTCCCCCCAGAGCTGAAGAAGCCAGAGAGCCTTCAGCTGCAGGACAAACCACAGTTTATGCCGAGTCTGTCTCAGAGGGACACACTCAGACCGAGGGAGTCCTCACCCAGCAGCTCCTCGTCATCCAGGCTGCCCCCCCCTCTCTTCAGGTAGTGCTTGGAGAAGGCGTGCGAGCACAGCAGGTCGCTGAGGCACGACGACGGGAGCTTCTGCTTCAGGTAGTGCAGCACCTTTTTGGCCGTGTCTCCGGGAACCGCCAGGCTGATGAGGGAGGAGTCGTCTAGAGGCTCCTCCTGGACGGCCAGCACACACGGGGACACCTCATCACTCCACCCTCCACCAGGGGCCTCACGGCTGATTCTGCGGCGCCTCACCTGGTCGTCCAGGTTCTGCAGCAGGAGGGCGTTCACCTCCTGCTGCTGCTTGGGCTCCAGCTTCTTGATAAAGAACAGGATCTCCCACCACTCCGCTCTGCTCAGAGCCGTCGTCTCCATCTGGTGTCCCTCCGACAAGTACGGCAGCGAGTAGAGGCCGCCCGGCGGCTTGGTGAAGAAGGTCTGACTCACTGGGGGGGGGACAACCACAGTGGGTTCAGAACCAGAAGCAAAGCAAAGCAAAGAGTCGCCAGCTCTTACCGGTGGTCAGTTTGAGGGTCTCGGTCAGGGAGGAGGCTTTCTCCTGCGTCTCCTTCTCCGTCTGGCTGCCGCCGCTGCCGCTGCCCAGGATCTCCACCATGTGCCAGTGGACCCAGTACGTCCGGGACAGAGAGTTCCAGAAAACCTGAACGGAGCAGAAGAAAATAATCAGACACGTCAACACCTGGTAAAGGAGCAGCTGCACTTAAACTGGTAATGCTCCAGTAATAACCCGGTTGCGCTCGTAGACGAACCAGGTAGCACACCTGTACTAACCCAGTGGTTAGCGCAGGAAACGCCACTCTGATCAGACTGCAGAACACTCTGGTGGCTTCAGGAACATCCCTTCTGCACCTGTCAGCCAGTTCAGGCCTGTTCTCACCTGCACAGGTGGAGATCCATCATTGCTGTAGCGAAACTCTCCTTCATCTCCACCGCTGACCTCCTCGTAGTCCTCCAGCATGCGAACCATCATGCCGCTCTTCAGGTTGTCCTGGACGTACTCCACGTACGCCGAGCGGCTGGCAAAGTCGGAGCGCGTTTTGAAGCCGTTTCCCACCTTTTTCTTGGAAGGTGTGGCGGCGGGCGCAGCGGCGGGGGAGCTGGTGCCCAGCGTGATGGGCGAGGTGCAGAACCGAGGCTGGAAGATTGATCGAAGGACGGGCCGGCACAGATTCTCAAGCTCCTCCTTCCTCGCACAGGCCTCCCCTCCCACAGACTGGTGGGCGGAGCCATCTGGAGGCTGCCTGTTGCGGTCCCAGCCCATCACTCGGACCAGCTCCGAGATCAAATTGGCCATGGCCATGGTGAAGTCGAACTCTTTCTGGAGGCGGACGTGGTCCATCTGGTGGACAGAGGTGGAGGAGGTGGCGGGGGAGGGGCTGGGGTCCTGCCTGTCGGAGCTGGACTCGGTTCCAGCCGTGTTGAGTTTGTCCATCAGGGACGTAACGCACAGGTAACGCTTCACCAAGGAGAAGAGCAACTTCCCAGGGATCTGTCAAAACAACAGAAGTCGTGTTTGAGGTGGGAGTGGTAGCGTTTGGATGCGCCGGTGCTGAACCGGTACTTATGAAGCTGATACCTAAATGTTACTCAAACTGAAATTTTATCCAAAAACCTTCAAATGTGATGAAGCGGCGTGACGGAGTGAAGGAATGCGGCTAAGACTCATTCTGATCTGCAGCAAAATGATGGATTATATCAATCTTTTGAGGTTTTTTAATCTAAGTTTTTAATTGTTATTTTTTTATTTTTACACAAAATGATTGGTGTGTCAAACTGTTAAAAAAAACATGAATATAAGGCCTAACCATTGGGATTTGGCACCCCCTCCAGAAGATGGCGACCTAGGTAGCCGTGACAGTCGCCTATGCCCAGGACCAGCCCTGACTGTAGCTCCGCCCACCATCACAACCCCACCATTATTACATAGCCCTGCCCACAATCACTAAAAAAGGTAAAATGTTTGGCTAGAATCGCAAGTATTACTGAATAGAATAAAAGGAATTGACGTGTCCATAACAAAGTACCGCAGGGAAGCACCAGCATTTTATTCGGTGGTGCTAGTAGTGAATTCATCTGTACTGGTACAAACTCGCCGCCGAGTTTCGGTTCCTAAAAAGAAATTTTTAAAAAAGAACCGTAATTTCAGAACTGAGATCAATTCACAGCATGACAGCCCGTTACCTCCTTCCTGTCACTTTTCCCTGAATTACCTCTTAGAACCCGTCTTGCACTCAGGAGGTAAGGTTTTCGGTGGCTGCATGTCAGGTAAAAAGTTGGTGCGTAAAGGGTAACCAAACACTAAATCTGCTCTATAAACGAGGCTTTAAAAAGGTCGTCTGCTGCCACATTTTTGACAATTTAAACTTGGGACGTCCCGATTCAATCACGTGATCGGAAATCGGGCCCGATCACGTGGTTGAAGACTCGATCAAAATCAGACTCCGTTGTCCAATC
>NC_050526.1:16114502-16141668 GCF_002922805.2 Oryzias melastigma | reverse complement strand
CCCGTCTTGCACTCAGGAGGTAAGGTTTTCGGTGGCTGCACGTCAGGTAAAAAGTTGGTGCTTAAAGGGTAACCAAACACTAAATCTGCTCTATAAAAAGGTCGTCTGCTGCCACATTTTTGACAATTTAACTCGGGACGTCCCGATTCAATCACGTGATCGGAAATCGGGCCCGATCACGTGGTTGAAGACTCGATCAAAATCAGACTCCGTTGTCTGATCAGGATCGGATATTTCATTTGTTCTCATTATGATCAGAGCTTTATATTTCAATCTTATTATTCCAGATAAATACTCCACTAGAAGTCTGCATGCCATGAACAGATCACAAATGATATTCCCAGAAAACGGCAGCAGCTCAAGCAGAAGACTGATGTAAACAGTTCAATCAAGCTAGCTAGCCAATCACGGATTCAGACTTCCAGGATCAATAACTCTTTTAAAAACGCTTTAAACTGACAGCAAGGGCCTCTAAACAACAACCTCTAAAGGTATTTCAACAGTAAAAGACAGTATTTGTTTCTTTTTAATGTGAAGCTCTTCATGCTGCAGACAGATGGCTACACAGCAGCTGCTAACTGCTACATGCTAGCGGCGTGATTTAACTCCTTAGGACCCGAGCTGTCCTTTGATATGCCTGTTTGATTTATCTGACAGAGAAATAACAGTTAAGAAAATTAACTACTGTGGTAATAAAACCAAATGTGATGTCATAAAAACTTAAAAAGAAGCACATAATCTTAAAAAACAAAAAACTAATAAATGAAAATTAATAATGATATGAGCTAGTCATGAACACTCATCAAATGTTATGCTAAAACAAAGTCATAATTTATTTTTAATAATTTTAAATGAGGACAGGAATCACATTTGGTCAAAAATGTTCAATAGCTCTAAGGATGTTAAAGCTAAAGTCACTAAACTTTCTCACATGACTAATTATCACTTATATAACAAGAAAATATGATTTTTAAATAAAAAGACAATTTAACTTCAACAATGGGCGATTCTCATGAAAAGGATGCTCAAGCTCCGAGGCAGAAAAAGTCCAGAAAAGAAGAAGATTTAACACCAGAATTGTCAGTATTTAGACCATCTGCAACTCCTCAACCATTTATGCCGTCAATGTGAATCAGCTGGTTAATTGTGTAAACACACAACTATTGTTAAGTGTTAGATATCAGTGCAAAGCTGCTTTTCTTTCCAACAGAATTTACAAAAATTACTTTATTTGCATACACAGCTGATAGTCAAAAGAATGTTAGCACTGGAGCTTAAACTCAGGTGTTAAAGGGTTAAATTTGTGTTGTTATATTTATAATGTATGGTCATTTTTTTATTTAGATCACAGCTGCTACTATTGTTTGGTTGCTTTTTCTGCTAAACTTTGAAACTGAGATGCAGCGTCTTTATTTTATTGATGTATAATGTTTCCATTGCAGCTTTGATGTCAACATAGTTAAGTCATTAACATGTTTACGCACAACTTGATGCTCTTTGTAAAATACTTGTCATAACGTCACATTGGTTATGTGAGTAACAGAGTGTACCTGAGGCAGGTGCACCCCCTCAAAGGAGATGCCGTGCTCCTCAGACGACGTGGTTTCAGCGAACAGCTCCAGCAGAGTGAAGCGGTTGTCAAAGTCCATGTGCTGCTCGATGCCGTCCTGCTGGCTGAGCGACAGCAGCACGTAGGCCCGGCTGCCTGCAGGAGAAAGGGAAGGAGTCAGCGGCGCCCATCACAACCCGGCTCTTCAGGTCTCGATTAAGATGCTGTTGCAGAGACAGGAAGACCTGAACATTCAGGGTGTTGTTTTAACTTAGCATTCAGAGGCTGGTCAGCTCCAAGTTTGAAACTTTTGCTGCGTTTTCGAGACGATCAGCCAGAAGGACCGACCGCTGCCTCACGACCACATTGACTCTTTCCTGCTCTGCTCATGTTAGTCTGTAAATCAGTCGTCCTGTTAGTCTTTCTCGCTCTGTTTGGACCTGACCACTGAACTGAGCAAATAAAACAAAGTAGATATACAACACTACCTATGATAATACCAGTGTGAATGCTGTAAGCTGAATGTGAGCGCTGAAGATGCTCAAATTGAAAACGCTGAAGCTGACCGTTGAAAACGTTTAAGTTGGTAGCTGAAAATGCTGAAGCTGCTAGCAAGCTAAAATAGTAGCAAAACGCCAAATTAGCCTTTAAAACTGGTAAAAAGTCTAATTAAGCCAAAACAGCTAGCATAATGCAGAATTTTGTATCTAACCTCTAAATTAGCCTAATTAATTGAATTCGTCAAAAGAGCTAGCATGTAGCTGAAATACTTGCTAAACTCCAAACAGCCTAAAAAACTAAAAAATATAAGCCTAAATTAGCCAAAACTGCATGTAGCTGAATTTGCTCATTTTTCTGAAGACGATGGTGAAGTTTGAGCTAAATGAATCCACTTGAAGTGTTTTGTTCGTCTCACTCTGCTCCACTCTGGTGACTGGATCAAACCGACGCTCAGATTACATTCATTTACATTCAGAACTGAAAACTGACTCAAAGATGACACGTCGACTTTGAACTGCGATATTTAAAAAAACCATAAGAAGTTTTAAAAATAAAAATACAAGGTCAAGAGCCCAAAGTCTGATGAATCGTTGAATGGTTTCTGTAGTTGAAGGCGTTCTTGAACTTTTTCGTTTTCGTCTGAAATTTTTTGTTAAAAAAGGAGCTTTTGAAGATTTCATAAGTCATTTTCAATGGACTTAAAAAAGTGGTAGTTGGTTGAATAGTTTCAAAAGTTGAAGAGTTATGAAGTTTAAACTTTCGAGCACATAAAGAGCTGAATAGTTGAAGGGGTTGAAGAGCTACGAACAGACAAAAAAAGTTTGGAAGAGAAATGGATCAAACGCTCCACAGCATTCACACTATGAGCTCAGCCCGGCTCTTCCTGAAAAAAAAAAAAAAAAAAAACGCTTTTTTTGATTGGGTCTCAGATCGCCCTCAGCTGGACTGCCTCTCGCTGGACTTCCCGTTTCCATGGCAACACCACTTCCTGTTCTATGGAGCTGCCGCCATGACGGATTTGCCTTTGGTCAGACCCGCTTGACCTGCAGCTGCAGGACATCTGAAACTTTCTGTGGCCTGTAACCCTCCTGCTATCGCAGGTATGTTGATGTTGGGGTCATCTGGACCCCATCAGATAGCACAAGGGTTAAAGTGTAACTGATGAAACGCTCCACCACAGCCTCCACCTCAGACATGATTCAGTTAAAAAATAAGGAACTTCCTTTTTTATGACGCCTCGAACGTTTGCTTTAGGTTTGGTGAAGACAGTTTCATTCACAGCTCCTCCCACAGTTCTGCTAAAGGCTGTGTATACAGCTCTACTAATATACTGGGGCAAGAAAGTATTCAGTCAGCCACCAAATGTGTAGAGTTCTCCCACTTAAAAAGATAAGGGAGGCCTGTAAGTTTTCATAGGTATACATCACCCATGAGAGACAAAATGAGAAAAAAATCTAGAAAATCACATTGTCGGATTTTTAAAGAATTTATTTGCAAATTATGATGGAAAATAAGTTTTTGGTCAATAACAAAAGTTCATCTCAACACTTTATTTTCTCTCTGTTGGAAATGACAGCAGTCAAACGATTTCACAAACTGTTGCTGGTATTTTGGTCCATTCCTCCATCAGATCTCCTCTACAGCAGAGATGTTTTGGTCCATTCCTCCATCAGATCTCTTCTACAGCAGTGATGTTTTGGTCCATTCCTCCATCAGATCTCCTCTACAGCAGTGATGTTTTGGTCCATTCCTCCATCAGATCTGCTGTAGAGCAGTGATGTTTTGGTCCATTCCTCCATCAGATCTCCTCTAGAGCAGTGATGTTTTGGTCCATTCCTCCATCAGATCTCCTCTAGAGCAGTGATATTTTGGTCCATTCCTCCATCAGATCTCCATCAGATCTCCTCTACAGCAGTGATGTTTTGGGGACTTTCAACTCCCTCTAAAGCAGAGGTAGGGACCCTGGTCCTCAAGGACCACCTTCCTGCATGTTTTCCAATATACCGTGCTCTGGCATGTTCTTATTGGCTGGACACACCTGAACCAGGTAATTGTCAGGAGTAGGGACTCATGATCTGGAGACTGGCTAGGCCATTCCTGGATCCTGGGATGCTTCTTTTGAAGCCACTCTTTCATTTCCCGGGCAGTGTGTTTGGGATGGTTGCCATGGTGACAGATCCAGACACGTATCATCTTCAATGCTGATAGAAGAAGTTTTTCACTCAGAATCTGACCATACATAGCTCAATTCATTCTTTCCTTTACACGGATCAGTCGTCCTGGAAAACAGCCCAAACCCATGATGCTTCCACCGCCATGCTTTACACAAGGTATGTTGTTCTTTCTCCTCCAAACAGTAGAGTTCTTACCAAAAAGTTGCATTGTGGGTTCCTCTGACCATAGGACATTCTCCCAATCCTCTTGTGGGTCTTCCAGATATTCTCTATCAAACTTTAACGTAAGTTTGTGTAGGTGTAACTTTGGCGTAGTGTGTTACTGATGGTAGCCTTTGTTCCTTTGGTCCCAGCTTTCTGCAGGTCATTCAATGGTCCCCCCGTGTGGTTATGGGATTTTTTTGATCATGTTGACCCCACGGGGTGAGATCTTCCCCAGATGGAGGGAGATTATCAGTGATCTTCTTCCATTTCCTAATAATTTCTTCACACCACTATTGCAGATTCCGCCTTCCCAGCCTGGTGCAGGTCAACAATTTTGTTTCTGGTGTCCTTAGACAGCTCTTTGGTATTCTCCATAGTGTTTGAGGTTGTGAAGAGGTGTCTTTTTTTTATAGAAAACCAGTTCAAACAGGTGCCATTAATACAGGTAAGGAGTGGAGGACAGAGGATCCTCTGACAGAAGTAACAGGTCTGTGAGAGACAGAAAACTGGCTTGTTTATAGATGCCTAAATACTTATTTTCTACCATAGTTTGCAAATAAATTATATATTTAAAAAAAAAAAAATCAGACAATGGGTATTTCTGGGTTTTTTTTATATTAAATTTCTACGTCATCTTTAATGGATGGTGTAGGGTCAAAGGTCACCTGTCAAAACCAGTTTGATGGAAAGTATATTCCTTATCTCTCATTTGATTTAATCTTCTTTTAATCCCAGAAACTAACGAAGGACAGAAGCTTCACAATAAATTTAAGTTTAATAAACTATCGTCTTAATTGTCTTTATTTTTAGTTAGTTTAAAGCTACAGGTGGTTTAGATGTGTGCTTTACATCCACGTCGCACATGACCCGATTAGTCGACTAATCAGAAAAAATAATCTGTGATTAGTCGACTATTAAAATAGTCGTTTGATGCAGCACTAACTGACTGAATACTTTGTTGCTCCACTGTAGCTTCATTTGTAGCCCCGCCCACAATTCTCACCCTGAAATTCCACTCAGAGCTCCGCCTGTGATTCCATGTAAACATTTCCAACACACCAACCATGAATGAGAAGAATTCAGATTTTACATTTCCGTTCTGACAGGTGTGGAGCAGAAACTCAGACGTGCACTCATACTTCCTCAGAGTAGGTATGTGACAAAAATTTTCAAATTAGGTTGATTGATATTGATATTAATATCACTGGAAAAAGCTGAAAGAGACCATTCCAACGGTGTAATGATCATTAAGATAGCTCAAAGAATAAGAAAGTTATGGCCCGTTAAGTGATCAAAAATAGGGTCTAATTTATTCCTGAATTAACAGCAAAACAGTGAGTTTTGTGACCAGAAACAAAGATCAGATTCCTTAAATTGTCTTAACTTTCTCATTATTTGTCCAATCCGTGAAAGGAGGGTATTGTTGGAAAGCCAATCAAACGAACTACAAGAATTAAGTCACAAATTTGGTATTAAATCAATATTCATTTCCATATTATCAAATAATCATACAGAAACCTGCTCGCTTGCAGCCAATCAGCTTGCTAGATTTTTTCATGTGACCTCATGTTCCAGCATTCAGTTCTTGGACATGGAAGCTTGCGAATGAAAAAAACAGTACCTGCTAAGTGTTTTTTTTTTTTCATGAAATTTACAGGAGATGAAGAATACATCAACAGTAATCGACTAGTGGAAAAATTAGACAACAACTAACTTTTTTAAAAGCTGACGAGTGGTTCTGTGAAATGCAATTTTCGGCTGGAAAATTTCCTAGCTTGTACTGAACGGATTGCAAAGATTCTAAAAGCATGTAAAGAAAAAATTCTGGACTATAATATAAGTAGATGTGCTCGCATGTATACTATCCACCGATTTAGTTACGCTCGTTCTAAGAAGGAGAGAACAGCCTCACACGCAGCCCAAACAGCAGGTCTGGATGAAAGTTTCGGCGCCGAAGCTGCACAGACACGCGTGCCTACTCAGAGAAAGTTTTGCAGGAACCCTTGAAGCATGTGACCCAGACTCAGAGCTGAAGCATGCACGTGTGTCAGCATCACACCTGAGCAGCACTTCTGCAGGACTCCTAACCACCTGGGGAGCCCGTTCTTACCCGCATCATGTGAAGCGAGCGCCCGCAGCATCTTGCCAGCGCTGCGGCGCGTCTGCGTCTCCTTGTTGCAGAGCAGCTCCATCAGCAGGTTGAGGGCACCGGTCTCCTTGAAGACGCCGACGAGCGAGCCGATGCTGGCGTAGGCGCTCAGCACGTGGATGGTGTGCATGATGTTGATGGAGAAGTCGCTCTTCTTGGCCATCTGCTTCCTGGCCCGGCATACCAGGTTCTTCACGTCCTCCTCCATGTCGGACAGCTCCACCTCATCGAAGGTCACGTCTGCTGGGAACCCGCCCTCGCTGCTCTGGCCTCCGTCCGCCAGCGCGCCGCCCTGCTGATGCTCCTGCTGCTGGGGGCGCTGTGAATCCGTCTTCCTTTTGCCCAGGAGGGTGGGGCAGTTGGCGTAGACGTCCTCCGTGGACATCCACATCAGGATGTTTTCCGGCTTGGTTTCTCCAGAGGCGGAGCTGCCGGACCCACCCACGGCAGAGCTGCTGTTGCCCGTCCCACCCACCTCGCCAACGCCGCCGCCCGAGCTGGAACCATTATCCGTGGAGACCAGGCTCCAGCGAATCAGGTACTCCGTCTGGCCGTCGTGGTTGCGGCGCTGACGAATCAGCTCCTCTGGGTACGCCTGAAGCCGGGGGCCCAGTTGGACCAGCAGGTTTCCATTGCAGCGTTCACCCACCATGGTTACTATGGAGACAAGAAAACCATATAAGAAAAGAAAAAAATAAAAAGACATTAGGACGCATCAGAACAGACAACTAAAAGGTTCTGTGCGGGTCATAAACTTTAAGTGGGCGTAACTATATACTATATATAAATTCAGGTACCATCTATCTATTGGACCCGCCTGAAATAAGTGATGTGAAGTACCGGTCGGGGCATTGCAAACCTGCTCTGACCTGTTCAACAACAACAAAAGGTAGCGCGTGACCCAAACTTTAAGAGTAACAGGCCTCATCCTTCAACGGAACGGATTTTAAGCTCCAGGAAATAGTCTGACCCCGTCTTTTACGAAGTTAACTAGCAACAGTTGATATTTACGACATCAGGCCGTGAGTTTACGGCCTCCTCCGTGATGAGCTAGCTAGTTGACATGGTAACCTGTCAGTTGGGTTTGGAGTTCTGGTTAAAGCCGAATCCCCACCCCCCCACCAAACCGGACAATTTAACGGAACACGGACATCAGGTTCACTGTGGTTTAAACTACACTTTAGGGACCTCGACCGGACCGAACAGAACCTTCTGGTACCTTCGGCCCGCTGTTGAGCACAATCTCTCTTCTTAAGAACCGGTAGCGCCACGGAGAGAAGTTAGAAATCAACGGAAAAAATACTTCTCCGTCCCGGTTCGGTTGGTGCACTGACACAGATCCAGAACACCCAGATTGATGCTAAACTTCAAACTTGTTCCCGACCCGCAACTCCGGCGGAGGGGCGGGCTGATGGCGGCATGTGAGAGCGGAGAGCCGCGGCGGGCCTGCCCCGCTGACGCAGGCGCGCCCCGGTCAGCCCCAGCGACCCCGCCGCGTCGCTCCGGGCGGCTTACCCGCCGTGTCGCAGGCCTTGGCGGTCTGGCGCACTTTTCTCCTCCGCTCTGGCGCGTCGTTTCCCAGTCTGTTTCTGCGAGTCCGTTCGAGTTCCGCTCCTGCTTCTAGCCGCGGGACGCGCATCTGCGCAGTGTGACACCACCGCGTCACTCACGACTTCTTCCACAAAAGCTCATACTAGCACCACAGCGCCCCCTGCTGCTCAGGAGGACACAACAGGCACTTTCTACAGTATATATGCAGGGGTCTCAAACTCAATCACACAGGGAGCCAAAATCCAAAACACTCCTTTGGTCGCGGGCCAAACAGGATTAACATTTATTGAAGACTCTAAAACTACATTTTTTAAACTATTAAACCGTAACTAGATTTATACCATTACCTGTGATAATGCTAGTGTGAATGCTGTAAGTGGAATTTGGCTGCTGAAGATGATAGTGCTGATAGCTGTAGATGCTGAAATTGATAGCTAAAAACGCTGAAGCTGATACCTGAAAAAGCTGAAATTGATAGGTGAAAACGCTGAAGCTGATACCCAGCTAAAATATTATCTAAATGTCACATAAGCCTAAAAAACTAAAAAGAAAATTTAAGTTAGCCAAAACAGATAGCATGTACCTGAAATATTAGCTAAACTTCAAAATATCTTTAAAAACTGCAAAACCCTAAATTAGACAAAACAGCTAGCACATAAATATTAGCCTAACTCCAATACAGCCTAAAAAGATTTAAAAAGAAAAGCCTAAATTAGCCAAAACAGCAAGTGAAATATTCGCTGATCTCCAAAATAGCCTAAAAAAATGTAGTAAATGCCAAAATAGTCCATAAAGCTAGCAGAATGCCAATTTTTAAAACTTTAAAACCGTAACTTTTTAACTAAATTATGAATAATAAAAAGTCAGGAATTTTATTCCAGACTAAATCAATTTAAACCTTAAATAACTTTTATTATTTTACTCTCCATAAAAATGTTTTTGTCCAAATTATGCAAGAAATAAGCACAAGATAACATTGGACTATTAATAACAATAAAATAAAATGATCTGGAGGGCCGGATAGAATTACCTGGAGGGCCTTTGATCCACGTGTTCTATAGTATTTCTGTCCATTCTTCTTTGTTTATAGAAGTTGATATTAAAAATACAGACAAATGCATAAAAGACAAGGACAATGTGTTTTAATGTATTATTCATATCCCAGAAAAATGTTGCTTCTATTAGACCGGTGAGTTTAATGATGGCACAAACGTCTCCCAAAACATGAAAAAGTGGCTATATTCTGGATTCTAACACACAACTTATGGACAAATCTTGAAAACTGTCATTTTTCAATATCTGTTTTCAATAAAACTAAAAAAAAAGCGTGCATAGATTTATTCATGCCCTTTAGTAAATGGTCACAGTCTCTGGGAAAATGCAAAATTATATATCAGTCCAAAATACTCTAATCAAGGGATGGGAAAACTTTTTGACTTGTGGACCACAAAAGGTTTTTATATTTGACAGGCAGAGATCCATGGAGTGTTTTGGTAATCCACTTCAAAAGAGATATAAATAACAGAATGTGGATGAAAACGTTCTTTCATTTGCATAAAAACTGAATATATTGTATTTATATATTACAAAACAGAACATTTTGGAGTTTTTCATTTCAAAACTGTGTCTTTTGGTTCCACTTTAGTGTTGATTGCATCAAGCGATTGATGTCCCTATAGAGCTCTATCGCTGGGCGATTTTCACCCAAGCAAAAGTATTCACTTAATGCTCAATATGTTGCATTTTTCTGAGAGTCATGGTCCCTGAGTAAAGTCATACATGTCCCAGGGATGGGTGGACCAAAGACCAAGGCTCCAGTTTCATTAAGAATTTTTTAAGGAGTTTTTTTCTTCTCAAATTCCTCATTTTTCAGCCATTTTCAAACCTGTTTTTATTATATTTTTCCATTTTGTTACATAAACCACAGTTAAAAATTAAAAAAATAAATACTCTAATTTATCGTTTTGTGATATTTTTCACTATTTTTTGTGAGAAATACTTTTCACTGGGTGTATTATGTAAAAATAAAAGTGAAGTACCTTTTCATTTAAATGTAATTTAGTTACATAATAAATGTATAAGGAAGCTGAGATATATTTAGTATCCCAATGTTGCCTCTTCAAATCATCTACGGAAACCTACTTGACTGTAATGTATTTGACACTTAAATAAATGTATTTATATTTTGTATTTGCAAACAGAAATATCTAATAAGGTTCTCAGTAACATCTTCAGTACAGCAGGTGGCGCTAAAGTTGCTTTGCAGACAATTGAATGTCAGATTTGGGATTAATCCCAGTTCTGCTTCTTCTCACTTCAAGATAAACTACATTCAACACTAAATCTGAACATGTTTCATTCAAACTCAATTATAAGTCAAGCCCCTCATTCATGTTATTTTATAAAATTGTTTTTATTTTTTAAAGGAATAAAAATCAAAGCTTAATTAATCATATCTCACAGAAGTGAGTACCTCACATTTCTGCAGATATTCATTCATCTTTGACACACTGATAAAACCGTTTCATTTGTTTGAGACCATGTAAGACAATAAATGACTAAATATCAGTAAATTTATTCATACTTTTGCCTCTTCAGTATCCTGTATGTCTAAAGTTTGATACATTTAATTAATATATTTACAGTATATATACAATTTTTCAACATTTGAAATTTGGAAATTGTTTATTTCAAGCAACCAAAGCAGAAATTATACAGAAACAACAAAAATATCAGGAATTTGAATCTGTATAAAGACTCAAACATAGGATAATTAGTCATAAAATTGATCACAAAATACACATACTTTTAAATACACTTGTAAATGGTTACATTATTACTCTTAAACACAAATAAACATATTTGTTCATGACACAATGAATCTTTTGAATACTAGATTGTTAAAAATATCCTTAAAAATTATCCACAAAAGTTAAATTTGAGTCAAAAAGGACTCCAAGAGCCATCTTGGATTTCATATTTAGAAAATTTTCCCTTTCTGTTTATGTCGTTTTCATGCCAAAACACAGACGTTCGTGTATTTTTACCATGATAATGTAATCAGATCAATAACATCCTTTGGTCTGTTCCAAAGAAAACTCATTTTACATTTAACAGACAAATACACATGCTACCACTGAACTGACATTTAAAGCCTCATTTTATACTGCCCGGTTTGTACTATTATGATTGTAAGAGTTTATCATTTTTTCTGTCTTGTCGTGTATTGTGTGATGTCGGTCTGAGTTTCATGTGCTGTGGAGCAGGAACCTGCTGAAAAAAAACAACTTTAAACTGAGTCAGGCAGGATCGTTTATTTTAGATTTTCATGTTTAAGAAATAAAATAAAATAAAACCAACTGGACTCGACTCGAATGGACTCAGATCGATTCAAATCAAATCAAATCAGACAAAACCTTTAGCTTGACTCGAGTCGAATCGAATCGACTCAACTCAAAATGAATCAAAATCACACTAACTAAAATAAAAAAAACTTGATTTGAATCAAATCGAATCAAACCAACTCAATGAAAATAAAATACATAAAAACTAAACCAACTCGACTCGAATTGAATCAAAATAAATAAAATCAAACTAACTAAAATAAAAAAATAAAAAATAAAATAAAACAAAACTTAACTCGAATTGAATCAAATCAAATCGGATGTATAGGTAGCAGGTGTTTTAATATGGTATGGACTTTGTCCTCTGGTCTGATGAGAACAGGATCAACCAATGAGGTTTAGCGTGTTTCCATGTCAACCAGGTGAGGAGAAAACAAAGAAAAGCATGTTTGCCCACAGTGAAGCACGGTGGTGGAAGAGTCGTGGTCTGGGACTGCATGAGAGCTCACTGAGGGAAACATGAATGCTAACATGTGACAAACTGAAGCAGAACACCATTCCCTCCCTGGTGGAGGTGGAGGAGGATAAGGTACCAAATTCCCGCCAGCGCCATGACGTCATGAAGGAGTGGAAGAGGATTCCATGGATTCCATCCTCTTCCACTCCTCCATGATGAAGGAGTGGAAGAGGATGGAATCCATGGAGAGCGCTGGACAGTACAGTACATTTTCACTCGGGGTGTACTCACTATGTCGCCAAAGGTTTATATATTGATGCCTATTACAAGTTATTTTATATACTACAAAATACTCCTCAATGTGTGAATGAGTCATTTCTGCAGTTTTGTCCCATTAAAATAAATAAATATGCAGAAATGAGAGTCACTCTGGTGAGATGTTTCTTCTGGGATGGAGATGAGACTGAAAGCTTTGAAGGTTTGATTCTTTCATGGTCAGCCTGGCTCTGGATGTTGAAGGCCCAAAACAAAACTCTCTGAAAAAACACAAACTGGATCGTTAGACCAGAAGGAAACCTCCGGAACCTCCAGCAGCTGCTCCTTCAGCGGGATCTCAGGAGCTCTGGTCTCCTTCCGCTCAGGTTTCTGCAGATCTCTGAGCAACAGCGGCTCAGGGCTTTAGGACCATGGGGGAGGCATCCACTATATTTACAACACGCACACGCACGTGCGCACGCACGCCTACTGCCTCGGAGTGTAAACTTGCAGCAGCTGATGCTCTTCCACAGTCAGACGGACACCTGCTCTCTCTGCTCCATCTCACGCATCTCACTGTCACGGCGGCGGCGGCTCTGAGCGCGGCAGCGCGCGCGCGGGACACAGAGCCTCGGATGGATGCATGGACGGATGGATGGATGGACGGATGGATGGATGGATGGATGCACTGATGCAGGATCACGTGTCTCACCTTGGGAGGTGAGTATATGCATGCGCGCGCGTCCTGTCCTCTCTTGGTCTCGGGATGACGTCAGACACTGTCGGTATTCAGCTTTCATTATAAGCTTTTATCACATTATCTGTTTGCCAGCTGTAAACAGACGTGCGTGCGCGCGCGCAGGAGCGCGTATTTGCGGGATTTGCAGGCGGCTTTGCTGTGGATTATTGCGTCTGTGTGAGCGGCTCTTTCGCGGGCGGAGGAGCCGCCCGCAGACAGCAGCTGCTGCGGAGCTCTTCATCACTGTTTCCAGTCAAGAATGAATCACACTCATCATCTTCATCACCAACAGACCCTCAGATCCCTCAGAACAGCAGCTATTCCCACGGAGGCTCAGGTGGAAGAATATGCAGATATTTACACATGGGGGGGGGGGGGGTCGTAAGGTACACGGAGTATAAAACAACCAACACTTTAGTCTGACTCCGAGGACTTATGGGTAACATCTGCAGAATTCCAGGTTTCATGTCTTCACCTGATGCTTCAGAGCTCAGAGAATGAAGATCTTCAGGAATTCTGAGTGAACATGACTGCAGGAGCACACGTGTTCTCAGGCGTGTGTTCTTTGTAAAAATGTTCCTTTGTGTCATTTTCATAAAATATCACATTAGTGTGGATTTGTCAAGGATGTTTTCGTGTTGACATGTGGGTGTAGTTTTTGTAAAGACGTTCTCAGATGTAGAAGTGTTTTCTTCATAAGGATGGTCTCCAGATACAGATACAGGCGTGTCTTCTTTATAAAGAATTTCTCCAGATATAGGCGTGTCTTAATTGTAAGTAATTTCTCCAGATACAGGTGTGTCTTAATTGTAAGTAATTTCTCCAGATACAGGTGTGCCTTCTTTGTAAAGCCGTTCTCCAGGTGTCGATGTGTCTTCTGTATAAAAATGTTCTTTAATTGTGAGATCTTTTCCTTCTACGTTCTCTTCTCCTTCAGACCTCTGGATGTTTGTGGAGGACGTTGTGATGCTGCTGAAGACTTTTACTTGCTCTCCTGTCTTGCAGGAGGATTTGGTGCAGGATGTCTGACCCTTGACCTTTCTGAGAACTTCAAAGGAGGAACAAAGGAAATCCAAAGAGTCCCAGAAGCTCTGAGGAGGTATGGAGGGAGAAGGAGAAGACAGGAGATGGACAGAGGAGGTTGAAGTCTCCTACAAGCACTGGAGGACCCCACCTCGGGGGGGTCCAGGAGGAAGAGTTTCCTGCAAACAAAACGGCCTGATTGACACACATCGATTGGGGGCGGAGCCTACAGAGGCGCTGCTGCCAGCGTACACGATTCCTCACTGCCAGGGTCACGAAGGGCTGAGAGAACACAGCGGGCCTCCTCAGCTCCTCAACCCTGGGGCTCTCCTTCCTCACCAAGCTGCACCAGAACCCATCCTCAGGCCGGCGCCGGGCCTCCTGCTGTGCAGGGAAAGCCTCCTGCAGATGTGGGGGGAGGCCGGGGGAGGCGACTGCTGCGAGACCACCTTCATCGAGGGGCATGGACACGACAACTCCGCCCCCTGCTCTCCGAAGGAGGTGCTGCTTTATGCGGACTCGAAGTTTCTGGAGTATTCCGGGGAGGGGGCGAGAATTCCCTCTCTGTCGTACGACATCGACGACGATGACGACTTCCAAGAGCTGGAGGTGAGACCTAGTCTTCATGAAACCATCGACACCACTCTCTCAGGGAGGCTGGGCGTGTCTGTGAACCTGAAGACTGTGTGACAGCGATGGGGATGCATTCTTCTGAATCGTCCCTGAGGGGCGACGCAGCTCCACAAAACCGTAAACACCCCCCCCCCACCCGAACTGGGGGGGTAAATGACATCATATAGGGAGGTTAAATATTTGTCAGTCACTGATTTCGTAAATTGTCCCACTTCAACAGATGAGAGGTTTGCTAAACTTATAATGGATTTACTTTACCGTAAGAGACAGAAAAATGACTCCAGGAAATCCTATTGAATGACTTTTAAAGAATTTATTTTGATGAATAAGAAGCTTCTATAAACAAGTCCGAATTCTGTCCCTCACAGACCTGTGACTTCTTCTGAGGCTCTTCTGTCCCCAACTTGGTACCTGTTTTAATGTCACCTGTTTAAACGGTGAGACACCCGTCCACACTCTTAACCCTTTAACACCCGACGACGCCTAAATAACAGATGATCTTTGATCCTTCTTGACTGTTTATATCAGGAGTCTGTAACCTGGAGCTCCAGATCCACATGTGAATCTTTCATCTCTCCATGGAGGATCCTCAACCAAACATTAAATCAGTCATAGAGATGCTGAACCAGACATGTCGACCGTCAGTCAGCAGCTCCCCCAAAACAAAACTACCTACAGAAAACAAATAAACAAATCCTTCAAACTAAGACCATCAACCTCAAACTAAAACAACAAAACCCAGCAGTAAGACTGCAAAGAGGGAAAAACGAACAGAAAATGAATAAATATAAGAAAAATAAAGGAGAAATAAAATAGATTTTTTTTTAAAGTAAGGATTACTTAATTAGCAGTGATTTAATTTAGATTAGTTAAATGTATAAATTGATGCTGCACAACATTGGTTGTTAGCTGCACTGAGATGATCCTGTTTGGTACAGAACATCTTTTATTTTGAAAAGAAGTTATTTGAGCTTCAACCAAAGTAAAAAAAAAAAAAGAAAAAAAAAATCACATTTTGAGAGTTGCTATGCTCTATTTATACTTTTGCTTCTGTCCGTCATAATTCATAGTTATTGTTAAAAAGAAGGCCATGAATGCAAACCCAAACTTCTTAAAAGCTAAAGTAAATCTATGCGGCTCCTTCTCGGTTTTGATCAGTAGAAATCGAGCCCAAATGGTTCTTTTACTGTGAAAGGTTGCCGGCCCCTGGTTTATATGATCAAGCAGCTGATTCTCACTGGGTTCTGGGTAATTGGTAGTTAAAAACGTTAAAAACGTCAGGTGGATGATTGCGTCTGTGTGAGCGTCGCTTTCACAGAAAGAATGTCAACATTGAAGCTAAAGCTTTGCTGTAAAAAGGGTTAAACAGCAGACTGCAACACTCCAGCATGACCAAGACCAAAGAGCTGTCGAAGGACACCACAGGGACAAAATTGAGGTTTTTGTGTCAAAAAATTGAGTGAGAATGTGACTGTATATGAGAACTGGACCAAGAGAATGTGATGTCATCCATAGAAAATGACTTGCTTCCGGTTCCAACCGAATGAAGTCGATTCAGTCACCATCTTTTTGCGATACAATCATCGCCATGTTGGAACCAGATGTGGTCAGTAAACAGAGATTGGTCTATATTTCTATCTGTCCAATCAGGAGAAAACATGTTTGAAGACCACACCCCTTCCAGAGAAAGCTGGTTGGTTAGAATCTGTCATTCAAACAATCAAACGCCGAATGTTCAATGCGAGACCACCTACTTTTACCCTTTTTAATGTCTTAGTTTGCAGGATTTGTTTGTTTTCTGTAGGTAGTTTTGTTTTGGGGGAGCTGCTGACTGACGGTCGACATGTCTGGATCAGCAGTCTCCATGACTTATTTCATGTTTGTCTGAGGAGCCTCCATGGGGAGATAAAAGATCCACACGTGGATCTGGAGCTGCAGGTCGCCGACCTCTGTCTTATACAGTCAATGACAACCCGACTGAAACTCACTACAGCTGATTTTCTACCACAGAGGGCCGAGAAAATGAGTGTTTCTGCCTCTGCTGAGGACACTTTTGGCAAAACGCTCAAAAATAGGGAAGTAGAAGCAGATAGATCTAAATAAGACAGAATGTGATTTTTCAAAAGAATCTGCTGTTTTATGTCCATTTTTAGAATGTCTGACTGATAAGAGGACTCACCTTTACACACAAATGTCTACAGTCGTTGAACGAGAAGGAGATGAAAGGAGATGGAGAGAGAGAGCATCTGTTCATGTGACCTCTGGAATGAATGAGATCAGTGAGATATTTCTCGTCTCCAGCGTTACAAACTTGATAAGTTAGCGGTTGACAAGAAGCTAATCATGGTAATTAACATGATGTCATGTTGTGGACGTTCCGCCCCTCTTTTCCACCTCTCTTGTGTTCTCCTCCCTCCCTGGCTCTGGATGTTGCGTTCAGGGACAGCTGGAGTTTAGAGCCCGCCTTGCTGGGTGCCACAGAAACCTCGTGTTTCACAGATGTCAGAGCATCTTTGAGGGCATGTTTCATGACTCACAGATGCTGGAGTTACCTGCCCCTCTGAGCTGCAGCTGTTGCTTCAGGGGCATCCCTTCAGCAGTCTCAAGTCTCTGCAGTCTCCGGTCTGTTGATCTTCGTTCCATTTCTCACCTATGCTCATGAGCTCTGGGTCGTGACTGAAAGAACGAGATCCCGACTACAAGCAGCTGAAATGAGTTTCCTCCGGAGGGTGGCTGGGCGCTCCCTTAGAGAAAGGAGGAGAAGCTCGGTCACCCGGAGGGAGCTCGGAGTAGAGCCGCTTCACCTCCATATCCAGAGGAGACATCTGATCCGGATGCCTCCTGGACGCCTCCCTCGGAGGTGTTCCGGGCATGTCCCATTGGGCGGGAAGACCCAAGACACCCTGGAGAGACTATGTCTCTCGACTGGCCTGGGAACGCCTCGGGGTCCCCCCAGAGGAGCTGGAGGAAGTGGCCGGGGAGAGGGAAGTCTGGGTATCTTTGCTTAATGGATGGATGGAGCTGACCTTTTTTCCATTCCATGATATTAAGTCTTTTCTATGAAAGTTTGAACTTTGAGAGTTTTAACAGGAGAGAAAAATGTATAAATGTTCCTGACAGTCAGACAAAAGTGTACAAAGTGTGTAGTGATGAGTTTTGCAGGCTTGAATCTTTTATTTCACCAATTGTGGGTTATTTATGGATATATATTCCCTGCCATAAACGAGGGAACACTGCGGTAAGATCAGGGGTGTCAAACTCAGTTTTGGTCCAAAATCCAAAACACGCTTCAGTTCGCGGGCTGAACAGGATCAACAATTATAGAACACTCTAAAACTACATTTTTAAAACTTTAAAACTGTAGCTTTTTAACATAATTATGAAATAGATATATATCATTACCTGTGATAATGTTAGTGCGAATGCTGTCAGATGAATTTGGCCGCTGAAGATCCTGAAATTGATAGCTGAAAACACTGAAGCTGATAGTTGAAATATTAACTAAATGCCAAATTAGCCTGAAAAAAAAACAAAACAGGGCTGCACGGTGGCGCAGTGGTTAGCGCTCTTGCCTCACAGCGAGAAGGCCCCGGTTCGAATCCCGGCTGGGACCTTTCTGTGTGGAGTTTGCATGTTCTCCCCGTGCATGCGTGGGTTTTCACCGGGGACTCCGGCTTTCTCCCACCGTCCAAAGACATGCTTCACAGGTTAATTGGTGACTCGAATTTGCCCCTAGGTGTGAATGTGAGAGTGGATGGATGTGTGATTGAGGCCCTGAGACAGACTGGCGACCTGTCCAGGGTGAACCCCGCCTTCGCCCATCAGTAGCCGGGATAGGCTCCGGCACCCCCGCGACCCCGAAAGGGAAGAAGCGGTCAAGAAGATGAATGAATGAATGAAAAACAAAACAAAACTAGGGTTAGCCAAACAGCTAGCATGTAGATAAAAAATAGTTAAACTTCAAAATACCCTAAGAAGCTGAAAAAAAGATTAAATTAGCCAAAACAGCTAGCATGTAGCTAAAATGTTAGCTAAACTCTAAAACAGCCTAAAAATATCTTAGTAAGTCCCGAAATAGTCCAAAAATTTAGCAGAATGCCAATTTTTTAAACTTTAAAACCGTAACTTTTTAGCATAATTATGAATAATAAAAAGGCAGGAATATTATTCCAGAATAAATCAACTTAAACCTTAAATAACTTTAATATTTTACTCTCCATAAAAATATATTTTGTCAAAATTATAAAAGTTAGAAATGAGTTCAAGATAACATCGGGTCATTAATAATAATAAAATAAAATGATCTGAAGGGCCGGATGGAATTACCCAGGGGCCGGATCCGGCCCCCGGGCCTTGACTTTGACTAATAAGGGTTAGATTATTCAAAACTATGGAGCTAATAACGCCTGAACTGTATTTAGTTTCCTCATCTGACCTTCAAATCTAATTCAACTTTGAAACTTCTTTTACATCATCTTTGTCCTCATGTCCGGCTCCATATTGAACAGAACCTCAGTGGTTTCTCTGGTCCACCAGTACTCGTTTGAGCTGTCAGCTTCATGTGAAGTGATTGTTACCTGTGTGTCTGATCAGAGCGACTACTCCAGCGAATCAGAGAGCGAGGACGCCTTCCTGCTGCTGCCTCCCAGAGACCACCTGGGCCTCAGCGTCTTCTCCATGCTCTGCTGTTTCTGGCCTCTTGGCATCGCCGCCTTCTACCTGTCCCACGAGGTGAGTTCCTCTCTGTAGTTGTCCTGAAAAGCAGCAATTATCAGCTGGAGTTTGGTGAAAGTCAGAACTCTGAATCGGCAGCAGGTTTTGGGATCAGACTCACTGCAGGCCTGCATGAGTCATGCTATCAGTCACAGCATTACTCACACTCGCATGAGGAACGCTACACTCTGGATCACAGGAGGTTGTGTTTTTGGCTTCTGTCAAACATTAAAAAAATAAACAAAAGAGGGATGAATGTAGAGCCGTCGAGCCACTCTGCTGCAGTTCCTTCTTTTCTCCTGCTGTCAACTTAGACAGCACCTACACACAGCCTTATGTAACGGAGCTGCAGTCAGCCGGAGGAGGACGAGCATTCACTGCTTTGGTTCTCCTGCGTGGAAACAAGAGAAAACCACCACGGTCTGTTGGTCAGTCAGAATTAAACCTGTTGAGTTCAATAAATCTAAAACGTGTTTAGTAGATTCGGCTACACACGATCAAGTGACCTCTTCCAATGAAAAGTCTGGAGCAAAATTTACCAGATTTTCACCGCTTTGACATTTCACATCAAGACTCTTCCAGCTGTAGATGGTGGACATGTGCTAGTAAATAGTTAAAAAAGAAGTAGCCCCCTCCCTGTTTGTCCAGTGTGAACATATGCTCAATATTAAAATTCAAGAATTAGGGCGTGTTAAAATGCATGTCACATCCCCGTGTAAATACAGTATAACGGTGAGTTGTCCTCATTAAGATAGTAGCAAAGTGTGGGGAACATACAGAGAACACAGCTTTTGGTGGAGGTAGCATAATGGTGTGGGTCTTAGTCTTTCTCACTAGACAAAGGACGCTAGTCATGGTTTGAGTTGACCTTTGTGAAGAATCCAATACTAGCGTCTTTAACCATATGCCTCATTTCCAGACCGGACCGGACCGGTGCGGTATTTTAAATATTTCCCTTATAAAATTGACCCATTAGAACAGACCAATTCGTACAATGTTTGGGCTCCAGTTGGTTGTAGGTCCATAGAAAAATGGAAGAGACCAGTTAGGGCGGAGCTACTGGCGTCACATAATGAAACCCACTGATTGGGGGAAAGAGATTACGTCAACAGAAAGTCGGCTTTTCCCGACTCAAGGCCTCAGACTGTTGAGACTTTGGATGTTTCGTCTATAGAGTGTTGAGGCTTCAGATGGTTCGTCTATTGAGTGTTGAGGCTTCAGATGGTTCGTCTTTAGACTGTTGAGGCTTCAGATGGTTCGTCTATTGAGTGTTGAGGCTTCGGATGGTTCGTCTATTGAGTGTTGAGGCTTCAGATGGTTTGTCTTTAGACCGTTGAGGCTTCAGATGGTTCGTCTATTGAGTGTTGAGGCTTCGGATGGTTCGTCTATGGGCCGTTGATGCTTTTGATTGGATCCTATTCAGGCTGTTTTGACTTTGGGTGGTTTGTCTTTAGCTGTTAAGGCTTCTATTTGTTTCAGGGACAAACTGTTGAATTTTTTTTTTTTTTTTTTCAGTCATCCAATCTGCCCGTCACCAAAGCAGAGTCAGAACAAAACTTGGCAGAGAAGATTTGGCAAATGTTTCATGAGACCAACTCACACAAATACATGTTCCTTATAAACCTGTTCCCACTTCAAAGGTAAATAAAGAAGATTTCAAGATTCACTGCTAAAGGAACTGTTACAAAAAATATTTACCAAACACAGATGAACCTTCTGTCCCTCCTTACTTTTATTGGCAGAGATTAAATAATTTTAAACGCAGCATCTGCATCCTGCAGCTGAAGGAGCTGCTCTTCAGCAGAATACTGAATGGAGAGGACGACTGCTGCTGTTCTCATGGACCTGACATTTCAAACCCTCTTTCTCAAGCGGCTGAATCTTACAGCCAAACAGTGAACCTGATTTCCTGTTTGAAGTTTGTCAAATCCAAGATCTTCACCCCACAAAAAATGAGGGTTATGTGCAGAAGTGTGGATCGCTGGGGCACTCTTTTCTCTCCACGTTTATCATCCTGGGTCAGGTTTCCAGACCAGGTTTGCCACGTCTGGAAACCTGACCCAGGATGATAAAACGTGGTGAGGGTAAAGGTGTGGATGTTTGGGGGGAGGGGGCAGGCTCAGGAGGGCTTCGGCTTGAGGCCTGTGCGTGCGTTGTTCCTCTTCAAGGCCCTCGGTCACGTGGCTCCGGCTTTATCTGTTGCGGATGTAGTTTCCATGGCAACTACAACTCCAGCTCCAAAAGGAAACAGGCTTGTTACCATTGGCAACACTTCCCACACAAAACCCACCAGTGAAGAGCAGAGCTCAGAAGCAGGATGAAGAGGAAGAGGAGGAGGTTAAGTGGAACAGAGAAGTGATCCTCATCTCCACCAACATCTGCAGCAGCTTCAGCTTCCCGCCGCCGGCACACGGCAAAGCCGAGCCAATAAGATCCAGGTCTGCAGACACAAACGTGGTCCACCTTCAGTGGGTTTCAATTTGGTCGCAAATAGGAGTTTTAGCTCACAGCGTTCTCCATTTTTTTAAATTTCAGGTTCTCCGTCTGGTTCAGCTGGGTTTTGGATTTTGGTCATGTTTTGGTTCTGTTCTACGGTGTTTTAATTTTAATTAGGCATTTTAATGATCCATCCTCCTCCTTCGTCTCCATCCTTTGGGTCCAGCACCTTTCCTGACTGAATGTTTCTGTCTCATTAAAGACCCACTCCAATGAACATGGTATTGTGTCATTTTTATCATGATGGAGGACATATATTTACATTTACATTTCTGAGCATTTCTTCATTCAAATCGTTGTAAATCAGAAGCAATTGAAAATTTTGGGGAAAATATTGTTTTTTTAACGTAAACTCTACAATCACCTGCTCCCCCCATTCTGATGCATCCACTTGCAGACAAATAGATCCATGTCGTCAGAACTGTACGTCTAGATGGCTCCAATTTTGCTTGTCGGTTTTGTTGCACTGCTAATTTTAACCTAGGGTGATTAGGAGCGAGCAGGAGAACTAAGGGATGATGGGAAATGAGTGTAACCTTACTTTACACACAAAAAACTAGAAACTCAGATATGAATTTCTAATGAACTCCTGTCACTCTGCAGAAATCGTACTAGAAAACGACAGTTATTTTTTAAAAAATTGGCCCAAAAATGTCACATTCTTAAAGGGGAACCAAACCCTAAATCAACTTTTGACTTCTATCAATGGGGCTTTAAAAGGGCAGTATGTTGGTCGTTGCCATAGACTGTATATAAAATTTTTACAGTCTATGGTCGTTGCTGAACTTCATGAAAATACTCAAAAACCGTCTGTGTTCTGCCCCCTACAGGTTGAAACGAGGTATTACAGTTGAATTTTGTGATTGGCCAACTGGTGCAAGTACCAGAAATTTGACGTCTTCCTGCTCTCCAGCTCCAGGATAAAAGCCCCGCCCATCTTTGATTCTGATTGTCGTTAGCGTGTTAGCGTTAGCATGGCTCCTAGAATTACCTTCAGTTGTCAAAAATCTACTGGCTTACTCAACTTTCCAGCACAGTCCACATCATGGTGTCCGAACAACAAACACATCGACTGGACTCTGGGCTCAAACAAAATTACCTGGAGTGGGCCGGCCCTTATTGACCGACAGATTACATAAGAGACATTCTGGCAACAGATAGTAACTGCCAGCAGAACCACTGGAACAGTGTTTACTGTGTTATCTAGTTCATAATTATGTTAGAAACATACGGTTTTAAAGTTTTAAAAATGTACTTTTAGAGTGTTCAATAAATAACTATCCTGTTCGTCCCGCGACCTCAGGTGTGTTTTGGATCTGGGCCCCTTGTGCGCTTGAGTTTGAGACCCCTGTTTATAGCATCTCCCATAGAAACAACGAATTACAAGCAGAACAAAAAAGTTCCTCCCTTTTAAACAAACTTATCAACTGATTAACACCATTTTTAATTTACTGTAAAATATCACTTATTTATCTCAAATGATTAGAAAACTTTTTTTCAGTTAATTATCTCTTTTAACACAAAACATTTTTAGAATCAAATAATACACATTAGAGTTGCATTTGACGGCAGCTACAGTGTTCTTAGTGGTCTTTTAATCAACCATGTCCCATCATCCCTCTGGTTGCTCTCTCTTCCTGTTCAACAAAAATGGCGAGCAATATTGATGCTACAAACAGGCAGACGGCTAGATCCAAATACCGCAGGTTTATTGAGCAGAAGGTTTCAACCACAACGATAAATCCGTGAAGCTAGGGCAGGGTCAGGCAGGCAGAGGTCAAACACGAACTTTGGAGTTTCAGAGATCAGACTTTGGATATCATAGTGCATGTCAGAGTCAGAGAAGAACCGGGTCAGGTAAACAGAAGATCAGGTTTAGAGATGGACGCTCGGTAATGCACGCTCCAACAATACTTCGCACTGATCAAGGCTTAAGACTCAGGTGGGTAATTGTAGTTGAGAGTCAGGTGAGTGCTATCCAGGAACTGTGTGCTGGGGCTGCTGGGAGATGAAGTGCGTTAGTAGTCCAGAGATAACCAAAGGGGGGAAACAGTTCTGACTCATGACAATTGGGACTGTAAGCCGTTCAGTTCTGATCCAGATTCCAGCTCAGACGAGGAAATCAAAGACGTTCATGGATCTATTTGTCTACAATTTGTCAAAATGGGGCGGAGCAGGGAGCTTGTGGCCCCGCCCATCATATTTTCTACGTCACAAATATAATTTTTTGTCAAACCGTATTTTTTCATCTGTTCCTGATTTACAACAATTTGAATAAATAAATACTCAGAAACACAATTTTGATCTTAATACGTCTTCTACTGCAGTAAAATTCTATTATAAAACCAGAATATCCTCAACGATCGGTTTCATCAGACATGAACGCTGTGTCCCGTCACGCTTCAGTCTGAGACGTTTTAATGGGTTCTCTCTTCCAGGCCTGTAGGGAAATAAGGACTCGCTGACCCAGGTTTCCCTCCATCCCAGAATAATCTTGTTTGTTTACACAGCTGCTTGACATCTGATTCGTCAGCAGGTTTGACCGAGTCTAATTGGAAATGAAGTGACGGTTATGGGGGCCGTTTCCTGTCAGTGTGATGGCCGATAATGAGGTTTCCACAGTTAATTAGTCTCATCAGCTGAGTGACCTGACATATCTCTTAGTGTCAGCCCCCGCCCAGCAGGGTCTCCACCGTTTCCTCCCATGAGGGCTTCAATCCCAGGATGTTTGTGTTCATCAGAAATCACATGAAAGATTCAGAGGATGCGAGGAAACTATCCGGTTCAGACTCACACATCTCTCTTAAAAATACAACCCAATGCGCTTTTTAACCAGCTACAGCAGGAGTGTCGAACTCAATCACACAACGGGCCAAAATCTAAAACACACCTTAAGTCGCGGGACGGACAGGATAAACATTTATTGAACACTCTAAAACTACATTTTTAAAACTTTAAAGCTGTAACTTTTGAATATAATTATGAACTAGATATATAGCACTACTTGTGATAATGCTAGTGTGAATGCTGTAAGCTGAGTTTGGCTGCTGAAGATGCTGAAACTGATAGCTGAAATCACTGAAGCTAATAACTGAAAACGCTGAAGCTGATAGCCAGCTAAAATATTAGTTAAATTTGAAATTAGCTTAAAAAAAAAAACTTAGCTCAGCCAAAACAGCTAGTATGTAGCTGATAAAGTAAAACTCCAAAACAGCCGAATAAACTTTTTATTAAAAAAAGCCCATATTAGCCAAAATAGCTACCATGTAGCTGAAATATTTGCTAAACTCCAAAATATCCTAAAACAATTTTAGTAAGCCCTGCGACGGACTGGCGACCTGTCCATGGTGAACCCCGCCTTCGCCCGTCAGTGGCCGGGATAGGCTCCAGCACCCCCGTGACCCCGAAAGAGAAGTAGCGGTCAGGAAGATGGATGAATGAATTTTAGTAAATGCCCAAAATTGTCCAAAAAGCTAGCAGAATAATGATTTTTAAAACTTTAAACCTGTAACTTTTTAACATAATTCTGAATAATAAAAATGCAGGAATATTATTCCAGAATAAATCAACTTAGACCTTAAATATTTTCTATATTTTACTCTCCATTAAAATATATTTTGTCAAAATTATACAAGTTAGTGATGAGTACAAGATAACATCGGGTTATTAATTAATCCGGCCCCCGGGCCTTGACTTTGACACATATGAGCTACAATGAAGCCTGGAACTGGTTCCGACCAGATTTGACCCAGACCTGCTGCTTTCTTCTTTGGGAGTTTCCTGTTTTACTTCCATTCTTGTTTTCGTGTTCTCGTTAGCATCCTCTGCTAGCATTTTGGGTTTTGATGTGTCCTCCTCTGTTTCTCCCACAGACCAACAAGGCGGTGTCCAAAGGAGACTTCCACCTGGCCAGCTCCAGCTCCAGGCGGGCTCTGTTCCTGGCCGTACTGTCAATCACCATCGGCACAGGTATCTACGTGGGCGTGGCCGTGGCGCTAATAGCCTACTTCTCCAAGAACCATCAGTGGTAGCGGGACGTTGAAGGGCGTTTCCACATCCTCACCTCCTTCTGCTGCTGGCGGTGTTGGATCACCGCGGACAGCTTTATAACGTCACGCACACCTCTGGACCAACCGGATCGAAGCGTGGATGGAGGCGGTTCTTCCACGAACTTCCTTAAAAGTTCATCAAGGTTGGTTGAGCAGGAAAGAAGTCGGACTCTTTCAGGAGGTTCCAGGTCTCCAGACAAACTCTGAAAATGATCTGAAGACGCCACGGACCAGAACTCCTGTTGTAAAGTAGAACATTTCCATCTAAAATGTTTTTCTCATGAACATTTCTTAATGACAAGTCACTGGACTTAAACGATGACATCACTGATCAGACAGCAGCCTCGCCTCTTCTGACGCCTTCTGACAATCTTTTATTTTGAAATACAGGAAGTCCACCCCGTTCTGTTGTTTTTTCAAACAATAAAATCTGCATTTTTTCCCCATCTCTTATATATTAAGAAGAAAATAAACACATTCTGTGGGCTTTTATTCTGCTTTTCACAAACATTAAAAAAGCTAAAGAATAAAATAAAGTTTACCTTTATTTGTACAGTTTGATTTTAAATGGTTTAACCTTTGATTCAAAATTAAATTTAAATGTTGAACTGAGATTTTTTTCCTTTAGAGATCCTTCTGTTTTCCGCTGACTGTACAGAAGGACTTTTGCTGATTGGCCGGTCTGTTTAAATAAAGCTCCAATAAAGAAAACATTGGAAACTGTCAGTCGTCATGGTTTCTTCGGAGGGAACCTGCAGCTCTGCGGTGTCAGCTCCACATGTCTTATTTCTGTCATTATTGTGGTTGAACGTTTATAATTACGGTATTTGGACGGTCAAGAGTTCAAACTGAGGCCGAGTTAAACCAAAGACTCTTAAAATTGAAACAGTATTCAGGGGTTGGATTGGGGGCTAAATCAACAAATGGTTCCGGAGTGCGGCAGTGTCTGCAGCTCACCACTCCCCCAGTGAAATATGGAGAGAAATAAGTATCACCCCAATTTGTGCGTGCGTAAATCTTGATTTGTAACTCATACATTTGTGCACAAGTAAAAAAAGAAAAGTTGCATTACCTGTCATAATGCTAGAGTTATTGCTTTTTGTTGAAAGTAGTCGCTGGAGACGATGAAGCTTTTTGCTGAAAATGGCACAATTAGCTTTGATTGCTGAAGGGATTTGCTGAAAATACTAAAGCCATTAGCAAAATGTTAAATTTGCTTAAAAAAAAATGTTGTTAAAGAACTATGAAAGAGCGCTGAAGTTGACCTAAATTGCTAAAAAAAATCTCTAATACATGCTAAGTGCAAAAACATGTATTGTGTTGCTTAAA
>NC_050526.1:16107433-16114423 GCF_002922805.2 Oryzias melastigma | reverse complement strand
TGCATAAATATTTGTTAAACTCAAAAATAGCAAAAAATTTCCCGGTAAACTAAGTTAGTCAAAAACGTTAGCCTGTTGGTAAGATAGAAGTTAAACTTTAAATTAACCTGTAAAACCCCCAGTAGATAACAAATTAGCCAAAACCGTTAGCATGTTGCTAAAATGTTAGCTAAACTCCAAATTAGCATACAAAACCCTCAAGAGACACCAAATTAGACAAATAAGCTAGCACATGGCTTAAATACTAGCTAAACTATTAATAAAATGTTAGCTAAACTCCAAATTAGCATACAAAACCCTCAAGAGACACCAAATTAGACAAATAAGCTAGCACATGGCTAAGGTACGAGCTAAACTATTGATAAAATGTTAGCTAAACTCAAACTTAGCATAAAGCAGATGCCAAATTGGTCAAAAAAGCTAGGTATAAAATAGCTGTAAAATATTGAGAAAACTCTACATTTTTTGAAAATTACAATAACAGATGAAAACATATTCCAGGAATACATTCAAAGGTTTGTTGTTGTTCTACTTAAAATGTAGAAATTTGAAGACTCTTATTCATTTCTATGAGACATATTTTTCAAAAACTATGAAGTTCACGAATACCAAAAATACAAGCAGTAACGTCCTGATCAAGATGAGTGTTTTGATAAAAAGGTGGTGAAATCGCTGACAGTGTGATTGAGTTTTTACGTGCCGAAAAACGTATGGAAAGGATCAGGAGAATCACTATAATGTGAATGCTAGCAATCACACAATTATGAAATAAAAAAATAATACAGTTTACACACAATCTAAAATTACAACAGGTTGAAACTAACTAACAAATCTTTAAAAATTACAGACTAAACCACATTAATCTGTTGTGAGACTTTTCATGTCTCAGAGATTCCTCCATAAGTGATGCGTTTAAATGCTGCTAGAATGCTGGGTCATCAGAGTTTTCTCAGTAGCCGCTCTGAACTTAGATTGTGAATATTATTTGGTGAAAGTTTACATTTTTTTACTTTCTTAAACAGATATGCAATTATATTACAATATTAATACAAAAACGTCTAAATAATGATTTTAAAAGACATTATCAGACGAGCCGGTGAGCTGCGTTTAGTCGAAGCTGAGAAGACTTTTGGCAGCTTAATTGTTGGAAAAATGCAATATTGACATGTGGGGTTGATCTGTGCTGAACCCAGAACGCTTTCAAGAAGCAGTCAGAACAAATGATTCAATGGAATGAATTACCAGTAATCTTCAGAGCTCTCAACGTTTGACATTTCCTGTGAGGCCTCACACAGGCAGACAGGATGGCGCTCTCCAGCCCTTTTATTTCCTGGATCTACCATTTCCCTTAATTCAGAGGGGATTCACCTCATACCCAGGGAAACTAATGGGTTAAACAAATCCGAAAAATAACTAAACCTGCATCTCAACATAAATATAAAGGGATAATAGTCTTAACAAAAAACAAAACCACATAAAACACCAAGAAAAACAGAGAGTTAGTCCATGATTCTGCTCGTCTTCATCCTCTCAGCTGATGGTTTAGTCCACTGGATGGTCTGCAGACTCCAGGTGATCCTCTTCTCCTCTAGAGGCCAGCCTTGGACTAACGAGGAGATCCGTAGAACATAGACTTCACAGAAAACAAAAAATAAAATAATTTCAGGTTTTTTTCATGTTCATGTTGCATTTTTATAAAGCGGATGACACATTTTAAGAAAATTAAGATTCAATTTGAATTTCTTGAGTGTGGCTTTGGTGAGGATATTTTGACTATTTGGGGAATAAATGAATTGTTTCAACTTGATTATTGTTGAATGTGTCTGTTGACCATCTGGCCTCAGTTGTGTCTCTTATTTTGTTATTGCTTGTGTTTAACTAAACTCATAAAGACGCAGATCCATAAAATTATGTGGAATAGACCACAAACCAAGTTGATTACAGAAAACATTTCAGATATTTATCTGTCACTTTGGGTTCTTATGGGTTAACTTCAACTTATTTAAAAGTGCTGAAGGTCAGAATTTAAGTTCGTCATTTTAACTCAGATGTTATTAGGGACCAGAAGTTTTAGTTAGAAAGAAAACTTCCATCTTCAGCTGGAACCTTCACTTGTGGTCTAACGCAGAACCTCAGAGAGGAAGAAGTTGAGAAACCAGAGAGAGGTGTTGTAACAGGCTTATCTCTGTTGGGTAAACAACGGCTGAACGGCTGTGAGCAGCAGCTGAGGTCACAGGCGGAGAACTGAATCCTAACAATTTCCTGAAGGTTCTTGTGTTTTTTTTCACAGCTTCTAACATGTTGCCGTCATCCCAAATGTTAGCCTCAAACTACTGGCGGGCCACAGTCTCCCAGCTCCGCCCCTTTCTGATGCATCCATTTGCAGACGAATCGATCCATGAACGTCTTTGTTTTCCTGGTCTGAAGTCGCAAACCCCTCGTCCAAAAGTTTGTTTTTAGGGGGGCTGCCACGATTAGGCGATTAATCGGCGATTAATCGACGATTAATCAACTATTAAAATAGTCGACGACTAATTTAATAGTCGATTAGTCGTTACTTTATTCTTATATGGAGTCAGAGTGAAGTAAAGTTGAAATTTATATTTATTAACGTTTTTTAGGCTATTTTGAAGTTTAGCTAATATTTCAGCTACATGCTACCTATTTTTGCTAACTTAGGCTTTTTTTCAATTTTTAGGCTAATTTGGGTTTAAATAATAATTTAACTGGTTATCAGCTTCAGCATTTTCAGCTATCAATTTCAGCATCTTCAGGGGCCAAATTCATCTTACAGCATTCACACTAGCATTATTGCAGCTAATGCTATACAGCTAGTTTTTAGTTAGGTTAAAGCTAATGATGGTTAAGATGTGTGTTTTACATCCACTTTGCACATGACCGGATTAGTCAACCAATCAGAAAAAATTATCGGTGGTTAGTCGACTATTAAAATAATTGTTTTTGGCAGCAGTAGCTTTTAGCCTGATTCAGTTGATAAAGAGCATCATGTGTGAGCGTTTTGGTGGCGTTCTAGTTTACAGCTCAGGGTTCTGCTCAACTTCCCTAATTTAGCCTCTGATTGGTTGGATTTGACCCGACAGATCCAGAGCGGTGAAGGTCTCGGTTGCTCTGGAGTCGGGCTGTGGAAGTGAATCTGCATTCTGTCATCATTCAGTCCAAAATTCTACTGGTTCTGGTTCTCTAAACCGAGCAGAGAAGCTGGTTGCAGTCAGCTGTCCTACTCCAGGAAGTGATGTCAGAAGTCTGTGGTCAAAGCTGCCGCTCCACAGGAAGCTCAGACAGAAGATGACGGCGAGGATGCTGACGCTCGCTGCTCTGCTCGCCGTTTTTGGTAAGCTGAGTTCTCTGTGCTCCCGCTCCACATTTAACGCATGGCAGGGTGGCGTGGGGGGAGGAGGGTGGTCAGGTCTGAGGTCTTCTTCTGATCTCCTGGAGTTCAGAGATGAGAACGCAGAACCAGGAAGTTCAGATCAGTCCCTGAACGCAGAGCGGTTGTGAGGGAACAGGAAGAACTTCAGCCGCTGTGGTTCCTGATCTTTGAGTCTGAATGATGGAGGGGGGGTACTGAGTGTGTGCAAATATGAACATTTTAACCTGAGAGCTTCTGCACCTTCTTCTGAACCCCAAAACATTCATGATTCTGCATCGGTTTCTATCATTTCAAATGTTTCTTCATCAGGAGAATTCAGCTCAAATTCAGCAGCTGCAGGTAAATGAATCAGGTGTGGAAGCTGTAATGAAGCTGAAGTTCTCCTTCTCCTGCAGAGGCGATCTCGGCCACAGGAACCCACCGCGGCCCCTCCATGCCCGGCTCTCCTCAAAACATCAGCAGGAACGACCCCACCCTTCAGAAACTCGTCTTCGCCGCCGCCGCCGCCTTCAACAACCAATCCAACGATGCCTTCCTCTTCAAACCGGCAGACGTCATTCGAGCGCAGAAACAGGTGAAGATCAGCCGGACTCACCACTCTATTTTAACTCTAAAAGTGAAGATTTCATGTGGTAGTGAACTTATTCCAGGATAACAGGTCTATTTCTGGAAGTCTGAACCAAGTTGCATTACCTGCGATAATGCCAGAGTGAACGCTCTTCGCTGAATCTGGTTGCTGAAAATGTCAAAAAACAATTAACTTTAATTGCTGAAGGATTTGCTGACAAAGCAAAAGCGATTTACAAAATGCAGAATTTGCTGAAAGCTTGAAACTTTGTTAACCTTCCGCTCTCTTTGGTTTGTTTACATTATAAGTGGGGTCATCTGGACCCCACAAGACAGTGCGCTGAACTTTTTTTATCATTGATTTTTGAGTTTCACTAATGTCCATGGGAGACATAAAATCCTGTCCACCTTTGTCCACATTTGTCATGGAAGGAATCACACATCGATATGTGGGTGGAGTCATCTGGACCCCAAAGAGAGCTGAAGGGAACAATGAAAGACAGCTGAAGTTGGCCTAAATTTATTAAAAATTGTTAGTAAGTTTGCTTAAAAGTCTCTAAGAAATGCCAAATTTGCAAAACTCTAAATTAGCCCCCAAAAATCCTAGTAGATGCCAAATTAGCCTAAAAAGTTAGCACATTGCTAAAGTACTAGCCTTTTGCTAAAATTAACGCAAAACTCGACAGTAGCCTAACCTCAGTAGATAACAAATTATCCAAACATGTTAGCCTCTTCCTAGCTGCTCAAAGTAGCCAAACAACCTTTGTAGATAACAAATTAGCCAAAAAAAACGTCAAAATGTTGCTAAAATGTTAGATAAAATTAGCATAAAAAACCTCAGTAGATGCCAAATTATCAAAATGAGCTAGCATAATGCTAATATACCAACTCTGTCAAATTATTAAAAAATGACTGAGAAAAAAAAGTTTTCAAAGTGCACAAAGTTTTTGAAGAATTTGAGCAATTTCTCATTCCCTTCCTATGGGGCATATGTTGCTTAATATTTAAAAAATTAAAATTTATGAATACCAATAAATTCAAGCAGTAATTTCCTGAATATGTGGACTGTTTTGATGCCAAGATAGCTGAAATCCCTGGAAGTGGGATTGAGTTTTTATGCACTGAAACATGTATGGAGAGGAGCAGGAAAATCATAATCAATAAGAAAAAAATATTTGTCCAAGGAACTCCAAAAGTCTAAAATATATAAACACAGGAAACTCTATGGGGTCAAATAGGGATCTGCTTAAAGAAAATGAAAAAGCAGATTGAAAATTTGAAGTAAAAAAATGGAAATTTAAAGCAGTTTTAAACTCGAAAATCCATATTTTAAACTTGAACTTCATTTTAAGCCAAACCTTCACTCTGCCCTCATTAAAAAAACATAATTCTAGTTCATCAAGAAGTTTTTGACTCTCGACTCACATTTATTTTGGTGGAAAATCTCAGCTGGAGAAACCAGCCTCTGGTGGTCTTTGGAGGAACTGCAACGTTTGGTCTTTCCTGGATTCCAGGAGAGTTTATAATTTTGTTTGAGCCAAATCTTGTAAGGAGCTCTCGAAAGTAAGAAGTTCCAATAGAAACATCTGCAGGAAGCAACAAAGAAAAGCTTCTGTAGAAAGTTTTGTCCACGTTTCACTGAGGCTGAAGCTCAGGTTCTGAGTTTGAACTTTCTTCCTTTTTGCATCTGTCACATGCTTGTGTAAAAATAAACTGTTTTTTTTAGCCATTTCCATGTTTATTTGATGATCATGCTCTTCCACCAGATCGTCAAAGGAGTCCGGTTCATCGTGGACTTTAAGATCTCCAGAACGGTGTGTCGAAAGCGAGATCACAGCAGCGACCTGTCCGCCTGCGACTTCCAGCCTGCAGGCCGTCTGCAGCTGGTGAGTCTGAGGGAGTTGGACCTCTGAGTATTTAAAAGTTGTACGGTAATAAGTATTCAGTCAGAAACCAAATGTGGAGAGTTCTCCTTCTGACAAAGTTGAGAGAGGTCAGTAATTTTCATCATAGTTATACCTCGACTATGAGAGACAAAATAAGGAAAAAAATACTCTCTGATTTTTAAATAATTTATTTGTAAATTTGGTAGAAAATAAGTATTTGGTCAACAGCAAAAGTTCATCTCGATACTTTGTTATATATTCTTTGTCGGCAATGAAAGCAGATCTCCTATAGAGCAGAGATGTTTTGGTCCATTCCTCCATCAGATCTCCTCTACAGCAGAGATGTTTTGGTCCATTCCTTCTGCAGATCTCCTCTAGAGCAGTGATGTTTTGGTCCATTCCTTCTGCAGATCTCCTCTATAGCTGGGATGTTTTGGTCCATTCCTCCATCAGATCTCCTCTAGAGCAGAGATGTTTTGGTCCATTCCTCCTATAGATCTCCTCTAGAGCAGTGATGTTTTGGTCCATTCCTCCATCAGATCTCCTCTAGAGCAGTGATGTTTTGGTCCATTCCTCCATCAGATCTCCTCTAGAGCAGTGATACCTATGATCAAAATGACCGGCCTCTCTTATCTTTTTATGCAGGAGATCTTCCACATTTGGTAACTGACTGAATACTTTTTTGCCCCATTGTATGAGAAGTGTTCCTCTGGCACACACTTGTGAGTCAGTGCACGTTTTCTCTGAGGTGTAACGCGTTGTGTTGCAGACGTTGGAGTGTCACCTGGAAGTCTGGACGGTTCCGTGGACCCACCAGAACAGCACTCAGAAGTTTCTCTGCAGATGATGGAGTCTGCGTCGAACGCTCACTTCTTTCTTTTCTGAACTTCAAAACTTTATTTAAGTCCAGCTCCAGCTGTTGTGAAAGCTTCCCTGTGGTCTGTTAACCATGATTATGCTGTTTTAGCTGATCTGAGTTGTTTTTTAGGACATAGTTTCTGCAGAGCGGCAGCAGTTTGTTAAGAATTCTAAGTTGTGGACGGGACTTTTAGTGCGGAGTATTACAGGGGCAACAAAAATGGCGAACAACATCAGAGCTATGAGGAAGACGAGGAAACAAAGACGTTCATGGATCTGTTTGTCTGC
>NC_050526.1:16107331-16107428 GCF_002922805.2 Oryzias melastigma | reverse complement strand
GTTGGCTTATTGTGGTATCGAAGAATTCACGGAATAAACCACTTCAGACCACCAGTAAAGACTCATCTTCATTCGACTGACTGCTACACTACATGTT
>NC_050526.1:16090709-16106787 GCF_002922805.2 Oryzias melastigma | reverse complement strand
TGAGGAAGACGAGGAAACAAAGACGTTCATGGATCTGTTTGTCTGCAGGTCGACGCATCATCAACTGTCTTTTGTCTGCTTCTGATTCACAGCTGGAAAATAAAGAAAATACGTCTTAATTTTCTTCATATTTGTCGTCCATCGTTAGAAAAATTCTAAAACTACATGTTAAAAACATTAGTGGATCTTTCAGGATCAGCTGAACTGATGACAATTTTAAGAACAATTAGGACGAAATTTCCTAAAAACTCTGGATTTTGTCGTGTTCATGGAGACTGTAGACCCAGACATGTCGACCGTTGGAGTCAGCAGCTCCCCAACCGAAACTACATGAAGAAAACAAATAAACAAAGTCCACAAACTAAGACTACCAAGGTCCAAACTAAAATAACAAAACCCAGCAGTGTAAGACTACTGAGGACAAAAAGAACAAATAAAATAAAAGAAAATAGCAATTTTTAAAAATGTATTTAGCATTTATTTAATTTAGATGAGTTAAATGTATAAATTGATGTCTGAGGTTCACATCAATGATAAACTATGAAGGTTTTTACATCCTGTTGACCTGAAGACGTCTAGTTTGGTCAACTCTACCAACAAAATGAACAGATTTTATATCCAAAGAAAAACTTTGGTAAAAAGTTTGATCTTTTATGAATTAAAATTTTTTTTCACTCGTGAAAAACAACAAAAAAAAAAAATCACATTTTGAAAGATGTTAGGTTCTTTTTATATTTTAGTCTTTGTTTGTGCCAAAAAATAAACATAATTCGTATTCATTGAAACAAAAGGTCATGAATGCAAATCCAAACTTCTTAAAGTTTGACTCAGCGGCTCCTCGTAGGTTTTGATCTGTACAAAATGAGCACAAACGGCTCTTTTACTGTGAAAGGTTTTGACTCCTGAATTAGACACAACCCCGTTGAAGTGGGCGGAGCAAACCCATCCCACTTCAGAATGCTTGCTTACAGCGCTTTAACACATGCACACTCTGCTGTCGCTCCTCTGTAACCCCCAGGAGAATCGTGGCGTTCAGAGTCTTGCTCAAGGGCACGTCGGTACATGAGAGGGCGGGAATCGAACCTGCGATCTTTCAGAGGTCGACCGTCACACCCAATGCAAACATGCACAGACACCTGCAGCTGCTGCAGGATCAGCTCCACCGAAATAATTCAGAATCCGTTTCTCTGTTTCTCAAACCTTTATTTAAAATCAGTCACAGTTCAGTCAATCTTCTCATGCAGGTCAAAGGTCAAAGCGCTGCAGGAGCGGCTGACCCTCTTCAGGCGGCGAGCCCTGCAGCTGCAGTGACGACCACTAGAGGGCAGAACGGCTTCTTAAAACATAAAATTATTTCAATCAAATGTTGCAGTCAGCAGGGTTACCACGGAGACCGGACGCGCCCCGGAACAGTGATCAGCGACTTTAAAAGACAGTTTGTTAGTTTGTTGAGCGCCGCTCGGGCGCCGCTCGGGCGCCGACGTCTCACGCCGCCCCCAGGTCGAGTCTGGCGATGTACGGCGAGCGGAAGGAGCCCAGGTACAGGCTGCCGGCGTGCTCATGGACCTCGCTGACGTACGCCACCACCAGGCCGTTGGGGTCGTGGAAGCTGCGCGTGCACACGCCGCCGTCATGGAGCTCCGCCACCAAACTGTAGCGAGGGACGAACTTCACCAGAACGTCCTGGCTGAAGAGCTGCGGGGAAACGCACGGATTTAACAGGAACCTGCCGGGTTCTGGCTCCGGTACGTCCGGACTCGTCTCACCTTGAAGAGCAGCTTCTTGATCCAGGGCCGCTGGGACAGGAAGTCCAGCATGGAGAAGCCCGGGTTGGCCCTGACGGCCGACATGGCCACCCAGTACCCCCCCGAGGAGCTGGGCCGGATGTTGTCGGGGAAACCGGGCAGGTTCTCCATGAAGGTGTCCATGCCGCCTTTGTTCAGACCGGCCACGTGCACCCTGCGGCAGAAGCAGAGTCCGGGTCACTGACGGGTCAAACCGGGCTGTCGGAGAACCGGGAGGGCTCACCTGCGGATCCGGGCCATGGTGGTCTCCGCCACCAGAACCGACTCCTCGTCCGGCAGCAGGTGGATGCCGTTCGGGAAGCGCAGGTTGTCCATGATGACGGTCAGCTCTTTGGTTTCGGTATCGAACTCCAGAACTCTGCAAGGCAGAAAAGAAAGTCTCACACCGGTTCTCTCCAGGATTCAGCAGAACTTTGCAGCGGAATCCTACCGGCCGTCAGCCGTGGCCTCCATGATGAGCTGCATGTAGTTCCTGCGCTGCCACCTGCTGCTGGAGTCTGTGAAGTACACCTTCTTCCCGTCGCGCGTCACCGTCACGTCGTTGATGAACGACAGCTTCCTGCCGCCGACCACCTCGCCGCCGGCCACCAGGCGGGTCTTCTCCCCTGCAGGAGCAGAACTACTGTTGCCGTGGTTCCAGACTAGATCTGAGTTGATAATCTAAGCTGAATAGATCAATAATTAATCCATAAAAGTAGAGATTGATCTAATGCAGAATGCTAAAGTCTGCTAGCTAACATGTAATGGAATTCCTCATAGGACGCTAATGCTAACGATCAGTCGACCTGAACATACATTCTGACTAAATGAACATCTTCAAATGAACTCTTTTAAGGAAATAGTTTTAAAGTAACCATTTGTGGTCCAAACATAATTTTTTGCTCATTATTTCTTCTTCTTCTGGAGATAAGTGTACTGCTAGAGTGAGATCGCCACCTAGGGGCCAAACTGAAACACCCCCCTGGAGAAGCAGAACAATTGCTTCTCAGTCTCAGGATCCATGTAACTCTGTATGGTTTTATGTTATTATTATATATCAGGAGGATCAAACTCAATCACACTACGGGCTAAAACCCAAAACACACTTTAGGTCGCGGGCCGAACAGGATAAATATTTATTAAACACTGTAAAATGACATTATTAAAACTTTAAAACTGTAACTTTTTAACATAATTATGAACTAGATACAGTATATAGCATTACCTGTGATGATGCTAGTGCGAATGCTTTAAACTGAATTTGACCGCTGAAGATGCTGAAACATCTAAACAAATGTGTCTAAATGTGTAAACTCAACATTGAACTGAATCAAAGTTAATTGAGTGGATCAAAAGAATCGATCCAAAGGATTCTGGAAATGATTGCCGATCCCAGCCTTATCCCTGTGAAGGTGAGGGGGTGTGGCCACCGTGAACTCACCTGTGTTGGGGTTGACCTCAAACAGGCCCAGGTACGCGTCAGCCACAAACAGAGTCCCGTTTGGTCCCACTCGGATCCCCAGAGGTCTTCCACAGACCGGTTCGTCCTCTCCGGAGCCTGAGGGCACAAAAAACAGAAACTAGCTTTCAGGATCAACCAATCAGAGCGTGGCGAGCTCCAGAACCGCCGCCGATCTTCATCAGGCGCATCCTATGTCCTCACAGCTGAAGGTTGATCGAGTCTTACTGAGCACTAATGAGAAGAGAAACTCCAGACTGGAAGTTCAGCCGGACCTGAACAGGAAACGGCGTCTGGGCGTCCTCGCCAACACGGATATTCTGGACTTTCTGGAATTCCTCTAAAAACCCTGGAAATTTAAACTGAAGATGGAAAGTTGTTTTGCTGAAGTCGTGAGGAAACGGCAGCAGTTTGGTACCTAAAGTAGAATGTAAGCTGCAGCCACGGAGAATTTATCCAGACTGAAACCAGAATTCTGGATCTTCACTTTGCGTTCCTGTTTGTTCGCAGGTTTCTTTTCGTGTCATGTGACGTGCACGCATGCTGGCCTCACGTGCACACCCCCACGCCACCTGGGGCCTGACCTAAAACACACTGTGACCTCTCATGCACGACTGATTAACCAATCAGAGCTGAAGTGGGGCAGTGGGAGGGGCTTGGTGGCAGGCTCCTGTCTCTGGTTGCTATGGAGACGAGACAAAAACGAGAGTGTGATTCAGGCCTTCCTTCTCACCACATGGAGGTTTTCCGAGCCGCGTGACGGTCAGGATCCTCCGACCGACCAGCTTCAGTATCTGCCCGTCAGCTGTTCCGGTGTAGAGGACATCTGCAGACAGAAGACGCTCTTCACTCAGCGAATGAGGATGAGGAGGGCGAGGGGAGGACTCACTGACCCCCGATGTTGGTGATGGACTCTGGTCCGAGGATCTGGTCCTCGAAAAGCCTCTGGGACTCTCGGAGCTTCAGGTTGGGCTCCCAGCAGCCCTTCATGAGCGGCGGTTCTCTCAGACTGCAGTGACACAAACAGCCAGCAGGAGGCAGCAGAATATAATACTTTTCTTTTTTAAGTAATATGAATAAATGAAAGACATAAAAACTTTAAGAACATTTTTTTAACTGATATTTCTGATACAACTTAAAGGATTAAAAGGAACTTAAATATTATGATCCTACTGATTTCCCCTTAATTTATCCCTTAACTTTCCACTAAATGTTTCCCTTAATTTTATATCAAGAGCTGAGAATCTTAAACTACATCCGTCCCTCTGGGTCGTTTTATTTTTCTTGTTATTAATGGTTCAATGTTATCTTACACTTATTTCAAACTTGTAGAATTTTGACAAAATATATTTTATGGGGAGTAAAACAACACTTTAGCTTGGTGCTAGCTGTTTTGGCTAAATTCATCTTTTTTCAGTTTTTTAGGCTGTTTAGGCTAATTTGGCATTTAGCTAATCCGAACAACCCTGACCTGGAAAAAGCCGATTCATCTCCTCAAAAACTGCAGGTCGGGTTCTGACTGATCCCAGAAACCAGTAAGGTTCTGGAGGGGTTCTGACAGACACGAGTGAAGTGGACTCACCTGAAGGCTTCGGGGTTGATGGGAGACTCCAGGATGAAGACGACGACCAGCAGAGGAAGAAGAATGAAGCCGCCCAGAGACAGCAGGGTCACCTGGAAGACCCGCCCACTGTAGGTGCTGCAGAAACACACATCAGTCAGAGCTCCGCCCCTCCTGATCCGCAACACTGGTGAACCAGAACCAATCCAGGTTTACATGATTCTACTGGACTGACACAGCTTCCACACAAACGTTTGGATTTCATGGATCTGGATCCAGTTTCACCTCCCAGATTTGGTTTCTGGTCCAGTTTTGCTCACTATAAACATGCAAAGTTTCTGGAGCCCAGAGGAGCACCTGTCTGCACCTGAAGGGACATGTCCACGCGGCCATGCTCACCAGCACTGACGTTTGAGGAACCAACGCCCAGGAAGCTGCTGCAACCAGGACTATGTATGAAGCAAGCACGACACTGCTGCATGGAGGTCAGAGGTCACCTCAGCTCCTGGATCACCTGGATCTTCATGTTTCTCCTCACCTGCTCTCAGGTAACCAGGTGAGGTCCGGTTTCCTCCTAAACCTGCTCTGATCCTGGTTTCTACAACCAGAATCCCACTAACCGCTCAGCAGATTTCTGCAGAGCTCTCCAAGACCACGTGACCACAACAATGACCTGACCTGACCCCTGCTGACCGGGATGCGACCTCCCGATCCCGGGCCGGTCGGTACCAGCCTGACCGGGCTCTGAGCGGACCTTACCCGGAGCTTTTGAGGCGCCGCTCCGGAAGCTCGTCGGTGATGACCTGCGGCCGCGGCAGCCTCCGGAGGCGCAGCCCCCCCGACTCGTTCATGCTTCCAGCACAGACACCGGGCCCGGTTCTGGTGTGTCCGCTGGCTGGCGCGTGCGCGTATAGGTTCAGATCCTGTCAGACGAAGGACCTCCAGCCCCCATCTTCTCCTCCTCTTCCTCTCCTCTGTGGTGGTCGCGGTGGCTTGTCGCCCCCTGGAGGCGCGGAGCAGAACTGCGGCTGCGCAGTGCAGCACTGCTCAGAAACAGAGCGAGCGTTCAGGGGCGGAGCTACCGGGGAACACGGGGGGCAGATCCCCACACTGAATAAATAAAAAAAATAAAAAAAATAGCATGTAAAATAAATTCAGTACAAGTATTGAAAAGATTTAGAAACCACCAATACAAGTTTATTTTAGCATTACAGAAATAAAACAAATGTTTTTTAAATGAAATATCAATAAAAATCAGAAAAGTTGCATTACCTGTGGTAATGCTAATGAGAGTGCTATTTACTGAAAGTAGTTGTTGAAGATGCTGAAGCTTTTTGCTGAAAATGACGACGCAATTTACTTTAATTGCTCAAGACAGTTGCTGAAAGTGCAAAAGCTATTTGCATAATGTTAAATTTGCTAAAAGACTGAAAATTTCATTAAAGAGCTATGAAAGAGCGCTGAAGCTGGCCTAAATTTCTGAAAAATTTGTGGTAGATTTGCTTATAAATCCCTAATACATGCCAAGTTTACAAAAAATATTTAGTGTGTTGCTTTAATATGGGTCCAATTAGCTCAAAAACCTTAGATGCCAAATTAGCCAAAAAGCTAACTTATCGCTTAAACTCTAACTAAATTCCAAAATAGCCTAAATTCCTTCAGTAAACTAAATAAGTAAAAAATGTTTGCATGTTGGTAAAATAGAAGCGAAACTCTCAATTAGCCTAAAAAATACCCAGTAGATAAGAAATTAGACAAAAACGTTAGCATGTCACTATAATAGAAGCTAAACTCCAAATTAGCATAAAAAACCTCAGTAGGTAACAAATTAGTAAAAAAGCTAGCACACTAGCTAAACTTTACATTTCCTAAAATTCCTCAGTAAACTAAATTAGCCAATAACGTTAGCCTGTTGCTAAAACAGAAGATAAACTCTAAATTAGCATAAAAAACCAGTAGATAACAAACAGAAAAAAATATTAGGACATTGCTTAAATACTAGCTAAACTCTAAAATATCTAAAATTCCTCAGTAAACTAAATTAGCCAATAACGTTAGCCTTTTGCTAAAATAGAAGCTAACCTCTAAATTAGCCTAAAATCCCAGTAGACAACAAATTAGCCAAAAACGTTAGCGTTTTGCTAAAATTTTAGGTAAACTCCCATATTTTTGAAAATACTATAAAATATTAAGACACACCCCCTGAATATATTTAAAGGTTTGTTGATAATCTACTTAAAAGTATGACATTTGAAGACTTCCTCATTCATTTACTATGGGGAATACTTTGCTCAACATGTCAAAAATTATAAAGTTCATAAATACCAAAAACAAAAGCAGTAAATGTCCTGAACAAACTGAACATTTTGATACCAAGATTGATTAAATCACTGAAAGTGTGATCGTGTTTTTATGTGTTGAAAAATATATTGAAAGAATCAGGAGAATCACTGTAGTCTGAATCTTTACTATATAAATTGTTAGAAAGATAAATAACTAAAAACAAGAATTAAAGAGCAAATAAAGGCTTTCAAACAATGACACACTGATCTAGAAAAACATTTTTTTATTCAAAATAAAACTTTATTTATAAAGTATTTTGCCCAACAATGTAACTCAACATATTAACAACAGCTTTCAAACACAGAATAAAGACCTCCACTTTAAACTGAGGTTTTGTTTAGATGAGCTGAAATAATGTTTGTGTCGCATCAGGAGGATTGTTCCAGATTTTTGCTGCATGAATCTGAGACTTCGTGGTGTTTCGTGTTGACTCTGGGGCACCAGATGAAGGTCTGATGACGTCTATGGTCCTGAACTTCTCTGAATTCCTGCTGGTTTCAAATGTGACCAACTCTTCACTGAAGCTAAAACACTGAGAGAAAAATGCTGAGCAGCAGATGAGACAACTGTGTGAAATCAAATCAAATGTTATTAATGAAAATCCCTTCTTGTACCTTGAAGAACTTTAAAATTAAAAGCAAAAACAGGAACATTTAAAAAAAATAAGAAATGAAACTTTTCAGAAGCTTGAAATTGATGAATTTAAATCTAATTACTGAAATTATCTGATATTCTAATGATAAACTAGACTTTAGGTTTCATCATCTATATTCCATAATAATACATATTCAAGAAATAAAGGCTTGAAATATTGAATTTATGTGTAAAAATGAAATTAAAGTTTAATGTTTTTGACTGAAAAACAAAAAAACCTTTTTCATAATTATAATTTGTAACATTTACATTTTGAAGTTGTTTTTAACGTTTGTATTTTTGTTCCTAAAATAGATCAGAAAAATTATTTGATAGAATTTCTTACCAAATCACAGAAGCAGAAAAATATTATGTGTAAATTACTGAAACATGACGGATGAACTATTTGCTTTCAGTTTTCCTCATAGAAACAGAAACAAACTAATATTATAAATGTTTTCCTGTTTTTTTCCTACTACGATTTTTAACCTCTTTACAGTATTCTGCTCATAAACATTTCTACGTTGATGAAATAGTTTAAGGAATCTTTTCAGCTTAAAGTCTGAACATCAGCTCAAACTGAGGATTTCTGCATGAAGCTCCAATGTTCTCTAGATACAGAGGAGATGTTCATCCGATGTTATTATTCTGGGCGGATTCACAAAGCTTTACCAACTGAGCATGCTCAGAACCTTCCAACTTTAACATTTCTAAGGTGGTAATTGTTCTTTTTTATCATAACTCAGAACATTTAACTAAACATAAATAACCTAAAGAACCAGAATACTCCATTTTTATAATCACAGCCGGGCTGCATGGTGGTGCAGTGGTTTGCCTCACAGTGTGAAGGCTCATGTTTGAATCCCAGCTGGTTCTTTTCTCCAGGGTTTATGTCGTCTTCAGCTGGGATAGGCTCCAGTAACCTCATGATCCCACAGAGGATTGGAAGATGGATAAATGGGTGGAAATTGTCCCTCCGGTGTGACTGTGAGTTTGTGTAGCCAGAAGTAGGAGAGCAGACTCCAGAAACTCCATGACACTCACTGGATCATGTGCAGATTTATGCAATCAGTGGTTCTTGAAAATTCCTGAACAGTTTTGTTCACAGGATTATCCAGCAGGAGGAGCTGCTGCTGCGTCTGTGATCCGTTCGCCCAAAGCAGCTCCTGCAGCCATGAGACCCTAAAGGCAGTAAAATATTTAAGGTTATTTAAGGTTTAAGTTGATTTATTCTGGAATAATATTCAGAATGATATTAAAAATTTACAGTTTTTAAGTTTTAAAAATTGGCATTCTGCTAGTTTTTTGGACTATTTGGACTAACCCATTTTTAATGCTAAAAATCGATTTGATTCACAATTTTGCCTCAAACAGATCAATCTTGGATGTAGGAATATTAATCAATCATTTGATTAAGTCGATTACACCCATATCTTTATAAAGTTAAAAAGAACACAATAAAATCAGTTTCTTTTGTTTTTTATTAATAATTAGTGAGTTTAACTCTGTTTGGATATCGTTTTTGTATTTTTTTTTTAGAAATAACATTATTTTTGGTCTTGTTTTGTATTTAGAAACTGAAATAAAGTGAAGAAGAAAACATCTCGTGTCTGTGAGCCTCAGCAGACTGAAGATGAACGCGACTCCATCACTCGAGTCCCTGGAAGACTCCATTCATGATACTTCCTCCATCCTGTCTGCCTGTCCATCTGAAGGGACGGCAGTCCTGAAAGGAGGATTAAGTCATCGCTCTCTCAGAGGGGGGGTCGGTGAAAGTGGAACATCCGAGAGCTTCATGAAACCAAAGAGGCCTAATCTGATGTAATGAAGTTCAGTAAACACGCATCACCATCTGCAGCGCGGCAGGGTAACCCCAGGATATTTGATTTGGGGGGTTAGAAAGTGAAGTTCATTAATCAAACAAACAGATGCTGCTTTCAGAGAAAGATCAAAGAGAGCGGGCGTGTCCAGGAAAACGAGGGGGAGGGGTCAACCAGAAACCTTAATTAATTTAAAGACGATTACAGCTGATTGGAAGAGAGAAGCCTGATTGTTGAGTGAACTTAATCAAGAAAACACAACGTTAAGTCACAAACATGGAGAGATGGAGCACACTCCGGACCGGTTCGACCCAACGAGCCTCCGTCACTGATCCACGAGCTAACCGGGTCGGAGAAAACAGACCATAAATGTGCAGCTCATCAGGCAGACTCTGTGGTTCTGGGTCGTCTTGTTGGATGTTAGAATTAAAAAAACATTAATTTTCCCACAGAAACTGTCATTTTCTAGGACATAAGCTGTATTTTCATTACACATTTATGCAAAATTTTATTGAAATTCTAGGAATTTCGAAAAATGTGAGTTTTTTTGAAATGGTGGTGTTTCCATCAGGAGAATTTATTATCGAATTCCAATGTGCAAAATTTTAGCGTTAATGGAAACGCACCAATAGTTTCTGCAGGAGTTCATTAGAAATTCATCTCCGAATTGACTGTTGGTGCAGAAGTACGCCTCCCCTGATTTCCCATCATCCCTTTGTCTACACTCTCCTGCTAGCTTACAGCCTCTCACACATCTTGATGAAAATTAGTCGTACTTTAAAATACATGGAAAAGTTGTGGTCTTTCAAGTGAATTTTTCACAGATGTTTCATGGATGAACCTCATTAGAACCACAGAATAAGTACCAATAAACCACACAAAAAACACACAACTCGTTGAATTTCTTCACTTTGACATTCAGGGTTCTGGGCAGAAATCCCACCGGGTCAGCACCACACTCAGCACTCACTGTGAGCTCTTGTGATGCTTTTGATAAACAGTCAGATTCCTCTGGTCTGACCAGTTCTGTCAGCTGCTAGGCGCTAACCGAGGCCGCACGCCAGTGGGGCGGAGCTAGTCTAGGATAACAGAGTCACATGTGACTCCATTATCTCTCCATTGTGGCTCTTCGGCTTTAAAGGAAAACAATATTGTGTTTGTAGTTTTGGTTCATTTGTTTTATTAAATTAAATGTCATTTCTTTACAGATTTTTGGTGTCGCTAACTTATCAAAATAATAATAAAAAAATGCTTAATCTACTGAGTTATATATATATGCATATAAAGTATATAAACTACACATTTGGATTCCACACTAATGTTGTCATGTTTGTATTTTATAGTCCAGAACAAAGGGTTACAGTCCACCGTATTGACAGAAAACGTTTGACTTCACTTTCTCACATTTATAGCTCAAGTAAATTTGCTGCAGCAGGATGATGACGGATTTTATTTTGAAAGGAAATTACATGTACTGCTGTCAAAAGTGAGAGAAATTACATTTTTTAAATTTATAGAAAAACAGCAGTTATAATTGAATTATTTTAATGTTTAAAAGCTACACGTTGGGCTTATGATCTAATGAACACAAAAACAGAAATAAAGTGATTTTTTTGGGGAACATTGTGACTCTCGCTGGGTTCTGGTCCATAAGAAACTGGACCAAATGGATCTTTAGGGGTTTAAAGCATTGACTGTAACGTCACGTTTAATTTTAATGGTTTAATTTTGGCTCCAACCAAATGAAGTCCATTCAGTTGTCATGTTTTTGCAATGCGGTTGCCACCATGTTGGAGCCGGACATCGTCAGTAAGCTGATATTGGTCCAAGTCAATTTCTATGGCAACCACTCTCACCAATCAGGAGTGCTCTTGCCAGAAGTCCACACCCCTACCGCTCGGATGAATCTGTCAAACATTTTGACCGTTGGGCATCGGAGCCACCAAGCTCCACCTACTTTCATTGTGGGATCTCATTGGTCACTACAGAAAACAAATCGTGAAAAAAAGAGGATTATCAAGAAAATGTAAAAAAAAGGTATCAGAATAAAAATGTTTATTCAATTCAACTATATTTATATGGCCCAATTATACAACACAGATGTCTCAACAGGTTTCAACCGGTAATTGTCCGAAACAAAAACACAGAATTCCAGGGGAAAAAATAAGGAACCTCAGGGAAGTCCACATGAAGGATTGATGGTCCCAAGACGGACAGGAGATTTACCAGAACTGTTGAAGAAGAATTAGCTTATCTAACTCTACAACTAGGTATCTGAATCGTGTTCATCCAGATAGAACTGGGGGACAGGTGGGGACGCGAGACAAGCCAGAGGCGAGGTCCACGGCAAAGAACAGGAGCACAGACGAGCCACCTGGAATCTGGAAGCTTTCATGGGGAAAGAGGAACAACACACGAATCACACTGCATCAAACAGGCGTGGAGAACTAAATGACAAATTAATTCAATTATCACCAACAGAGTGAGTGAGTAAAAGCTGTTTACTTCTTTATAGATGTCATTGGGATTTTGGCTCCATGGTGACCCCACCTGTGTTTGCCCAAATTGTCTTAAGTGGATTCTTGGTGGGTAGGCTCGCTATGCTATCCAGCCACCTGGTGGACAGTGGAGCTTGCTTACTTGCTACAGCAGAGCACGCCAGCTCATTACAGCTCGATAGCTCAATATAGAGGAGCTTGCTACAGCAGAGCTCGCTAAAGAGGAGCATGCTAGCATGCTATGGAGGAGCTTGCTAGCACGCTACAACGGAGCTCGTTAGCACGCTACGTTGTCCACTGGGTGGCTGGGTAGCATAATAAGCTAACTTACTGAGTCCACACTTAAGCCAATGTGGGCAAACACAGAAACTGCAGACAAAAACAATTTTGCTTTCACACACCCCTCTGCATTTAACCGGACTTGGGACCGGCACAGGAGGGCACTGGAATGTGCCCCCTTGTGGTTGCATTACACACTCACACAAACATTCATTCTTTTTTTTTTTTCATTCACTCATATTTTTAATTCTTTCATTCATTCATTCTTTTTTAGGGGAAACCTGAGCCCAGGAGAAACCCCGCCAACATTAATTAATTAATTCATTCATTCATTCATTCAGGGCAAACATTGAACAGATTTTTTAACAAAATTACAAACACAACACTGATTAATGACTAACTTTTTTTAAGGGTGAACCTGAGCACCAGGAGAAAACCCACAAACATGAAACTTTTTTTTTTTTTTTTTTTTAACAAAACACAACACAAAGACATGACAATTTTTTTAAGGGCAAACCTGAGCACCAGGAGAAAACCCGTTTTTGAGCAAGAATTTAGTTTCTTGCTCTGTGTTTATACTGGCGTCTGCCTGCTGGCGTGAACGCCTTTTTGAATCTCCTCCACAGGGAGATCTTTTGTCCACCAGAAACATCAGATGACAAAGACTCGTCGTCTTCGTCATTTGATGATTCTTCTTCATCTGACCCTTCTTCAGAATCATCTGACCCTTCTTCTTCATCAGAGATTTCTATCTCATCATCAGAGATTTCTTCCTCGTCATCAGAGATTTCATCTTCGATATCTGAGGTTTCCAGGTCTAGGTCCATAGACATTTCCTGTTTCTGGTCCATAGACGTTTCTGCCTCATCAGGATCGGTTGATGGATGATCCAGGACCGCAGGAGTGTCAGCCTTGTGCTTGCGCCATCTTGCTGGAGTCAGAGCTTTTTTAAACCTTCTCCACGGGGAGATTTTTGGTTTCTCCAGGGTAGATGGCTCTTTCAGGTCTTTGGTCACTGACTCTTCTTCTTGGGGATCTTGGTCAGAATCTGTCTCTGCTTCTGGAAGTGGAACTTCTATTTTGGGGTCAGTTTCATCCAAAAAGGTCCATGGGAGTCCTAGGGCAGCTTTGTCTGTCTTCTTCTCAACTTTTGTGTTGAGGAGAGCTCTACGTTTGGCCAAACGAGTCCTTACAAGGACTGGTTTGCAGATCCTCTGTTTTTTAGTGGGAGGACATTCTGTTGTGTCCATCTCCAGAGGTCTCTTGCGCTTCCTGGAAGGTTCTGCAGCCACTTGTGGTTCAGAATCAAACACTTGATCTGAAGTTTGGACTGCTGCCTCCTCAACGACATTTTCTGTGGACTCTGTGACTTCTGCAGGAAATGATTCCACCGCTGGTGAGTCCATTTCCTCAGTTTGCACTTGATCAACGCCTCTGGTATCTGGAGTCTCTTGGTCAGCCAGAGGTGGGCTGACTGGTCCACAGGGGGTTTCTGGTTCCTCCAGGTCAGCCAGAGGTGGGCTGACTGGTCCACAGGGGGTTTCTGGTTCCTCCAGGTCAGCCAGAGGTGGGCTGACTGGTCCAGAGGGGGTTTCCGGTTCCTCCTGGTCAGCCAGAGGTGGGCTGACTGGTCCACAGAGGGTTTCCGGTTCCTCCTGGTCAGCCAGAGGTGGGCTGACTGGTCCACAGGGGGTTTCCGGTTCCTCCGGCTCCGGGATTTTCTTTGTTTTCTTGTTTTTGCGCTTCCTGCGCTTTTTGGAGGGCTCTGGAGGTGATTGCTGTTCAGAACCCAACTCTGGTTCTGAAGCTGTCGTCTCCAGAGATACTTCTTCTGTGACGTCCTCTGATTTTTCCGGTTCAGGGTCAGGCAAACCCTCTGCCTGGTCAGCAGACTCCACGGGTTGGACAGATGTTTTCAGAGTTGTGACTTGCTCTGAAAGCTCCTCCACCTGAGTCTGAAGTCTGCCCGCCAGTTTGCTCTTCAGTCTCAGTGTTGTGGTCAGATGTTGTTTGAGGTTGGCTTGTTCCTCCAGATCCTCCTTGACTTTCTTGGCTTTTGCCTTTACCAGCTGTTTGCATCGCTGGAGCTCCAGTTCGCGTCTCTGCCTGAGTTGCCGTTCTTCTGCAAGTTTTTGTTGCATGTCTTGCAGCAACTCCCAGTGCAAGAGACAGCCCTCCTCAGTGGCATGTCTCCTCTCTTTTAGTTGAGTCAAAAACTCGTTTTTCTCAAAGAGCTTTTGTAAAAGAGAGTCCCGCTCTGCTTTTAGGGCGGACAAGTCCTGTCTGATGGGAGCACTTGTTGGCTTTTCCTCACCAGAAGGATTATGAACTTTGTGAACCTCTGAAGGTTTAGTTTCAGAAGCGACCATTTTTGTAGATTTGCCGTTTCGTTTCATGTTTCTCTAAATCTGATTTGGTAAACAGATGTGTTTGAAGCTCTTGAGGTTCCTCTGTGGGTCTCTGGGTCTCGGTTTGTCTTGTTGGGTCTTTTGTGAAAAAGATGTCAAAGTGAAAATTTCAGTCCAGTTCAAGAACTTTTTGATGCAACAGCAGTGACGTCAAATGACATAATCCCCTAAGAATATTTAAAGACGATGACGTCAAATGACGTTACCGCCGGGGGAGCTGCAGCATCTTGGCAAACAGCCAGGAACGTACCATTATGTGAAAAAAAGGGGGGGGGGGGCAGTGGTACAGTCCAGGTAAAGCACGAAGAGTCTGATTTCAGAGCACGCGCGTGGCTAAACAGTAGTTCCTGGAAGCATTTCCGGGGAATTTGGGAACAGAAACGCTGAGCGGATATTTTGTTGAAATGAAAAAGAAATTTGGAGAAAGATTTAGGAACCGCCCATCCATCCATGCGGCTGCAGGAGAGAAGACATGCTAGCTGCAGCGACACGGAACTCCTGGAAACTGCAGGTAGACACCGTCCTTCCGCGACACCAACTAGTTCCTTCTAAAACACAATTATCCTTTTTAGAAGCAAACATCAAATATTTTTTATGTTCTTTTACGGTTTCTATATTTTTTGTCAAGTCTAAAGTAAAGTAAAACCAGGAGAGAGAAGCATCTAGCTTCATGCAGCTGTCTAAAACTTCTGATATAGCCTTAAATATTTGAAGTTGAAGTTGAAGCTTGAAGTTGTGAGGGGCTGTAAGCTAGCAGGAAAGAGTGTGAAGCAGGAGTATCAAAGTCAATCACACAAGAGGCCAAAATCCAAAACACACCTTAGGTCGAAAAGGATAAACATTTATTGAGCACTCTAAAACTACATTTTTAAAAATTTAAAACCTTAACTTTTTAAGATAATTATGAACTAGGTATATAGTACTACCTGCAATACTGAGAATGCTGTAAGCTGTCTAAAACAGTTAGCATGTAGCTGAAATATTAGCTAAACTTCAAATCAGCCTATATATATAGAGAGAGCCTATCTCTCTCTCTCTCTCTATATATAGACAGAGAGAGCCTATATATCCAGTCAGCTAGGTCAAATGGCCCCCATATGGTTTAAAATTGGGCAGAAAATGTGGGTTTGTCCACTGTTTTTAAGGCGACCCCACCTGTGTTTGCCCCTAGTGGCTTAAGTGGACACTCAGTGGGTACCTATCCAGCCATAGACTGTATATAAAATAACTGGACAGAGCAACCCCCCCTCCTTCCGTGTTCCATATAGGAAGTACCACTGGGTTCCAAAAAGG
>NC_050526.1:16083847-16090332 GCF_002922805.2 Oryzias melastigma | reverse complement strand
CCTCTGTCTATCATTCATTCCTTCCTCCAATCAGCTGGGCGGAGGAGGAGCCATGAAGCACCAAACGCGATTTTTGTGACAAATTCTCGTGCCCCGCGCGGGGAATTTGCTGCTCGCTGCTCGTCAAAAAATGTGTTTCTGTCGCCGCGTGTCGAAGGTGCTACCAGCTCCGTCTGTGGATGTCTCTCTTCGAATGAATGAGAGACAGATATGATGTCGAGAAATACGTTTTTTGACGTGCTGACTGTTCCTAACCAGGTGTATCGGGCGAGTGAGCTCCGCCGCGGGAGAGAAAGCCGTCGATCTGTCCAGAGAGTTTCCCGCCCATTTTACGCCTCGTCGTTCAGATGTAGCTGCTTGCAGACCTTCACGGCGCGCCCGTCACTCAAATGGCGCCGCGGGGCTTCAGATCGTCTCCTTTGATCAACATTGACACTGGCCGCCTCCGCCGTCGTGTGAACACACCTTTACAGTTTAGATCCAGATTCCAGCTCAGATGAGGAAAACAAAGACGTTCATGGATCTATTTGGACACGTCAGGATGGGGAGGAGCTTGTGGCCGCTGACTCTACAAGTTTTTTTGTTAGATTAATGTATAAATGGACTCAAATATTCTTCTTTGTAACAAAATATGTAGTTGTTTTTTTTCATTTCAACCACTAAGGGGCGCTAGTCTATAAAGTTTATGTATGTGACGTCATCACGTCGACCCGGATGTTTTCTGTTTCCTCCAGTATTTTTTCTTCTTCTCTTCATTCGTGCGTTTTGAATAAATGCCAGAGCAGCTAATGAAGATTCCTGCCTCTGTCATCTTTTTCCTCGGAGCGTAACGCTGCAAAAGCTGCAAAGCTCAACATTATTCAAATGTAATTTGTTCTTCTGCTCCTGATTCACGACAATTTGAATAAAGAAATATTCATAAATGTCATTTAAAATCTTAATTTTATTAAATATTTCCTCCATCAAGAGGAAGAATGTCAGACATACTTGTTTAAAACACGGTTTTCATAGGATTGGGTCTTCAAACTATCTGAGGTTCTGGTTCGGATCAGGTTCAGGTCTCTGTTTCTGATGCTCTACTGGGTTCTGGACAAAGACCAGTTCTATGGTGAAAGTGCTGAGAACATTATCACACAGAACTAGAAGTTCTGGAGGATCCAAACTAAAATCTTTGGCATCTGTGACTCTGTGGATCCTAGATTTCATTTGAAATGTTTCTTTTCCCGATCAGATCAGTCTCCTGCAGGTCAGAAGAGGTGAGATTTCTAGAGTTCCTGCAGATGCTGCCTGCACTTCTTGCCTCGGCCTGCAGGGGCGCTCACGCCGCTCTCCTTCTATCTTCATTTATCTAAGTCCTCAACAGCTGGTGGGAGTTAGAGCCCCGTCTAACCGCGCTCTCCATGTCCTGTGATTGTCGAGGAATTGGGTCACACACGCAGTGATCTTCCTCCATGTTTTCCTGGGGTTTCTGGGATGTAAATCGTGAAGGATTTGATCTTAATTCAGTCCCAGCTGCAGATGTTCTGCTGCTAATCGTCAAATTAGGGCTGGAGCTTCAGCAGTGAGAATCGGGACGGCCTCCGGTTCGGCTGGAGTCAGAGACCCAAACAGACGGAGTTTGATGAATTCAGAGAGCGGCTGATGATGATCAGGTTTTTGAATGAACGCTCAGTAGATGAATAAAATTAAAACTGTGCTGCAACATCCTGGACAGCATCTTTGCTGGATTTTCTGTTGAAACATATTTTCTACTCTTAGTTTTTCTTCATTGCTCCAGCAGATATCCTCATCAATTCCCATAAAAAAATGTGAATTTTGTTTGGTCCATACCTGCCAGGTGAGCAGAATGACAGAGATGGCGGGAAAATGAGTCATGCAGCAATTAGTAAGCTCTTAGATACTCATTTTAAATAAAAAGTTTCCTTGTGTTTCTGCGGTCATCTTGGTTTGATCCTTTTATAGCAGTGATACTCATCTTTTCATAAACAAGCAAATGTAAATGTTAAAAATGAAGGGGCCATGGATGGAACCCTGAGGTACACCACGTTTCACTCTGTGGTAAACGTGTGTTCAGCCCCACAGATGTCCACAATATGAACAAACTTTGCAGAAAACAAAGACTTGAAACTAACTTTTTAACTGTTTTGAACAAATTAAACAATTCAGGCCACCAATGTAAAAATATTTTAACATTTAAGTTTATTTCGTTTAATACAGTACAAAAAGAAAACACATGTCATCTGTTTGCCAGATAGTTTCTCTACATGATCATTTCCCAGCAGGACATGACTTCACACTTTATGAATTAATATTTGATTTGACTGACAGGAGCCTGATTGATTCAAAAAGCAATCCCATGTTTCACCAGAAGGTGGCAGTATAGCTGCAGTCACACATTTTGAATTTTCAGGGCCTGATACCAATTTTAAAATCCTTTATTTCCACTATTAATCCTTAATAATTTGCAGTTTGTTATTATATTCTTTATGTTTCCTTTAAATTGAATTTTTGACATAAAATTGTAATGCGAGCCAAACTCCAACTGTTTCCAGTGTCACTGACGTCCTCACATGCACGTCCTCAAACATGCTGACTCACTCCTGAAGACTGGTGTTTGTATCTTACAGCTGCACCTCCACTTTACTGCATTAAATTCAGCGTTAAAGCAGCAGCAGAGACATCAGTCCAATGACAGGCCTCTCTCTCTCTGTTTGAGCGGGTGTCTCTCTCTCTCTCTCTCTCTCTCTCTCTCTCTCTCTCTCTCTCTCTCTCTCTCTCTCTCTCTCTCTCCCCTGGCCCGGACCCAGTCGTCCTTTCCTCAGAAATCAGCTTTTGTCCTGTTTTCCGTCCAAACTCTTCAACTCTGAGCCGCTAAGCAGCTTTAGAAATTAGCACTCAGATATTTGGCAGCGATGAAGGTTGTTTTGCGGGGGGTGGGGGGTGTTATAGATTCTGTTTTTACACCATTATCATCATCATTATCATCATCATCATCACGGTGTTCCAGCTTCTAACACCAGTACAGCAGATGCTGCTCTGACAGCCACAGACCGCTAATTTACTGCCCCTTCATCCTCCTCATCCTCCATTCACAGAGTGACAAACAGACGAACAAACAAACAAGCAAACAAACAAACGAGCAAACAAACAAACAAACAAACAGGAGTTCACAGTGAAATATACAGTCATTTATTTTGAAGGTTGGAAAAGAAAAAAAGATGAAGCCAGAGTCCGATGTGGATTTTTAACCGTTTCAGTGCCGTGTGAGGGAAGAAAACCAAATCAAGATGATCAAGAAGATTCTATCACTTTAAATGATCAGGAACTTTGGAAACGAAGAAAAGATTTGAAATTGTTCGGAGATTCAAAATGAAACGTTCCTGCAACTTTAATGTTTATGATCAAATGGTTTCTGCAGACTTTGGAAGAAATAACGGATCTGCAGGAGTCTGTTCATCCAACCATGATCCATCCATGATCCATCCGTCATCCATCCGTCATCCATCATCCATCCATCATCCATCCATCATCCAACCATCCATCATCCATCCATCATCCAACCATCATCCAACCATCATCCATCCGTCATCCATCATCCAACCATCATCCATCCATCATCCATCCACCCATCCATCATCCAACCATCATCCAACCATCATCCAAACATCATCCATCCATCATCCATCCATCATCCATCATCCCTTTATTCCATCCATCATCAATTCATTATCCATTCATCCATCCATCCATCCATCATCCAACCATCATCCAACCATCATCCATCCATCATCCATCCATCCATCATCCACCCATCCATCATCCATCCATCATCCAACCATCATCCATCCATCATCCATCATCCATCCATCATCCATTCATTATCCATCCATCCTCAAACTCTCACTAACAACAGCATATACTCCAGAAGCTTCTGAAGAATCCAGTCAGTGAGTTTTCTTCCTCGTCGTGGTTTTGTAGGTCACGTGTTCCTCCTCACCTCCTGATCCTGATGGAAACTGACTCAATTTGTGTTTTGATTGAACACTAATCCTAAAGTGGGCTTAAGCCTGAAGATCCAGGGGATTGTCACGCAGAAGCTTCTCAGAATCACTCTGTAACAAAACGCAGGAAAACAGGGATCTGCGGCGCCGATTATTGGATTATAATTGGATTATGAGGAGACAGAGCCAAACAAGGGAGCGGATGAAAACACAACTGTGGACAAACAGCAGCTCCGGCCTGCAGAACATCGTCACACTCTGAAGCACTGAAACACCTTCACCTGCAGCACACGCACACACACGTGCACAGCAACACAAACGGTTCTTCTACAGCAGGAGTTTCAAACTCAATCACACAGGGGGGCGAAAATCCAAAACACACTTTAGGTCGCGGGTCGAACAGGATAAATATTTATAAAACACTCTAAAACAAAATGTTTAAAACTCTAAAACCGTAACTTTTTAACATAATTATGAACTACATATACAGTATTACCTGTGATAATGATTGTGTGAATGGTGTAGGGTCGACGTCACAGCTCCAGTGCCTACGGAGAGCAAAAGAAAGAAGAAGAAAGTGAATGCTGTGAGCTGAATTTGACCGCTGAAGATGCTGAAATTGATAGTTTAAAACACTAAAGCTGATAGCTGAAATCACTGAAGCAGATAGCCAGCTAAAATATTAGCTAAATGCCAAAATTAGCCTAAAAAATAAAAAAAAATAAACTTAGGTTAACCAAAAACAGAACATGTAGCTGAAAAATGATCTAAACTCAAAAATAGCTTGATAAATCTTAGTAAATGCTAAAATAGTCCAAAACGTTAGCAGAATGACAATTTTAAAACTTTAAAACCTTAACTTTATAACATAATTATGAACAATAAAAAGGCAGGAATATTATTCCAGAATAAATCAACTTAAACTTTAATTAACTTTCAATATTTTTCTCTCCATAAAAATACATTTTGTCAAAATGATACAAGTTAGAAATGAGCTTAAGATAACATCGGGTCATTAATAACAAAAATCGATCTGGAGGGCCGGATAGAATTACCCTGAGGGCCGGATCCGGCCCCCGGGCCTTGACTTTGACACGTGGCTTAAAGTTTTCATTCAGAAGGCCTGACCAGGTCGACACAGCTTCCAGCATATTTCTTCTTCTTTCTTCGTTTTTCTTCCTCAGAGCTTCTGAGCTTGAAACTAGAATATAAAGCTAGCTCTGTGGTGTTTGGTTGATTGATCGTTGGGTGTTTTCATGCACACTGAGGTTGTGAGTCTCAGCAGGTCTGATGTGTTTCTGTAGAACATCAAAAACATGTTTCCCATTTTTGCAGATAAACAGACAGTTGATGCAGATCTGTGCTTCAGATTAAAGTTATGCTAATGGATGCTGATCAGCTGGATTAAAGGATCATTTCTGAGCTTGTTTGGTGATGTTTTTGTTTGGTTGTCATGTCAGTCGCTGTCAAACGTCACAGCTGGAGCTTCTTCTGCTAGAACATCTTTGAAGCTGAAATGTTTGAGTTGCGTGAAAGAGATGAAAAAGTCTCATTACTAAAACGATTTAAATTAGAGTTGTAATGATTCATCTTAACAATAATTTGATTCAGATAGCGTATGGTTCTGATCTGATTCATCGATGTCGATTCATTGTGAACGATCCTGGATCTAAAATGAATCCAGGACATCTTGATCTCAAACTCAGAGATCAATACCTGGTACTGGTAGGAATATTGATCAATTCATCAACTAATAATTGGAAGCAATCATAAAGTAAAAATCATTTTAAAAAAAGTACTGTTTGTGGTTAGAAACCATGGTTACATCGTGTGACAACAGAAGCTCCGCCCTCTTGGGTCCATTCCGTTTTTCCATGGACTTACATCCAACGTGGGACCAGAAATGGTACCAGTCGGTCCTTCTTACCGGGTCCATTTTGTAATGGAAATGCTCAAAAGTCCAGTCCGACCCGGTCCAGTCCGGTTTGGACCGCTAAGTGGAAACGAGGCAAATAGCTCCGTGCTTGACAGTCAGCAATTACATAATTATAGAAACTTAGCACAAATTTTGTGGGTTTTTTCACATATTTCTTCAAATATTTGTGCACTTTCTGCTAATGATGCACGTTTGGTATCAAAGCATGTTAAGGACATTCATGCTACTGAGGTTCTTAAGGCTAATTTTGAGTTTAGCTAATATTTTAGCAGCATGCTAATGTTTTTGGCTAATTTGGCACTTAATGGATTTTTTGGGCTAATTCTGAGTTAAGCAAGTATTTTAGCAACATGCTCACTTCTTTGACTAATTTGATATTTAATGTGGTTTTATGGGCTAATTCTGAGTTAGCTAGTATAGCAACGTGTTAGCTTTTTTGGCTAATTTGACATCTACTGAGGTTTTTTTGGGCAACGTTGAGTCAAGCTAGTATTTTAGCAACATGCTAACTTTTTTTGGCTAATTTGGCATACCCTCTCGTTTTTTTT
>NC_050526.1:16077514-16083802 GCF_002922805.2 Oryzias melastigma | reverse complement strand
TTCTGAGTTAGCTAGTATAGCAACGTGTTAGCTTTTTTGGCTAATTTGACATCTACTGAGGTTTTTGGGGCTAATTTGGAGTTCAGCTAATATTTCAGCAACTTTGCAATTTTTTTTATGAAATTCTTGAAATTCTTTGTGCACTTTCTGCAAATTATGAAAGTTTGGAATCATTAGGTTTACCACATTCATGATATTATTCAGCATTAAACTCAATTTCATCAGCAACCACATTTAGCTAAAAGCATTCACACTAGCATAATGCCACTTTCCTAGTTCTCTCTGCTGGTTGCTCCTCAGATCCTGACAGAAAACCTCCTGGAATCTTTAAAACTCTATGAATCCTGTCAGGATTGTTCTCCAGTCTCACCCTGGTTGTTAGTAATTCTCATCATCTGTGGGACCTCCTGTATATTCTGCCTCCGACTGGTCTCTGGTGCCAAAGTATGTTGAGTCACTGCTCTTACCTCCAGCCGTGCTCCTGTTGTGTCCTGATTTTTGACCTGTTTTTCAGACCCGATCTGAGTTCATTTTGCCCTGGACCTGCTTTATTGTGCGTCTTGCCAAAATATATCTTCTGTGTTGGAGTTCTAGTGGACTGCTGGTTCCTGACCAATTGTGGATCATCTGTTGCCCGTCTGCAGCCTCTCATCTCCTCCTTCTGGATCTTGCTGTTTCTCTGTCTTTTTGAGCTGTTGAAATCCTGCAATTTCATGTGAGCAACATTAGACATCATCTGAATTTAATATTCCTCCTGTTCCAAATCTAACTCATCTTGTGCTTCTGCCTACTTCTGAGACTGCCATCTGCTGACTGGAGGACCTTCTTGCCATTTCCCTGTCAACTAGATGCTTGCATTGACCAGATCTAGTAAAACCTTTAAGTCTTCAGCATTTCTCGTAATTTTGGGCTTCAGTCGGACATTCCAGAGCCTCTCAGATTCCTCCTCAAGACCACATCATCACTCCCCATTGATTGGATTATCAGAGATCTACGGCGTATGCTAGCTACACCGGATCTTGGGTGTCGATGCTCCCTTGCTCTGCCAGACCTCGGACAGCAAAGGGGTCTGAGACAGGCGGGTGTGTATCCCACCTCTGCCCAAGTGTAACTGGGACGGTCTCTGGCAACCCCACGTCTTTACATTGACTTAACATTGAAACTTGAAGCCTCCACCCTAACCCGGTATTGGTCCGCATCCTGTACCACGTCCAGTACAGCGGAACAGCATCTTGTGCCGATACGTGTCCGGTCTCGGGTTAGGTACAGGTGCGGCCCAGAGGTTGGGGAGCCCTGATTTAATTGGAAAACCCAACACATCAAAAAACGACGACTTGGGGACACCCAAAGGTCCTGAACCATATGTCAATATGTGATGAGTTGGGAATGAGAATGTGTCACGAAAGCAGACCTTAAACTATGGCAAGCGAAAAAGATCATAAATCACCTGGAAAAGTAACGTAAACAATGGCAGATTGGCCATCAAAAACACAGCTTTTTACACTAGTTTTAAAAGTACCACATAATTTAAACCATTTTGTCTTGTGGCGTAAATTAAAATCTTTTTACTTTCTTTTAATTTTATTTTAATGATCACATTTTTACTATTTCTGTTTGTTTCTTTTAATGTTTTATGTAAAGCACTTCTGTACATGAAATGTGCCACACAAATAAACTTGCCTTGCCTAAAAAATGCTGCCTATGGCAAGTAATATTTATTATCCTTTTGGCTTGCCATACTTATGGCTTGTGATGTCTGTCCGAACCATTGACATGAATAAATATAGACAAAACAAAGCTGTTACCTCGGATTCCAACCAAATGAAGTCAATTCAGTCGCAATTTTTATACGGCGCAGATAACGCCTGATTTTAGCCATTTTGGAATGTTAGTAAGCAGTGATTGGTCCAAGAATCTGTCAATCAAACCCTTTAAAGGTTTGAGGTGGGACCAGCGGATATTAAGGCATCTGATTGGCCGGTTTATAACTTAAATTCTTCTTCACCTTTCAGCTTATCCCTTTCGGAGTTAGTCGACTAATCAATGACGAATCGACTATTAAAATAGTTTGCGTCTAATTTAATAGTCGATTAATCGTTACTTTATATTATATGGAGTCAGAGTGTAGTGAAGTTGAAAGTTATGGTATTCTAGTTTTTTGGATTATTCTGAGATTTATTGAGGTTATTTTAGGCTATTTGGAGTTTAGCAAATATTTCAGCAGCTTCCGAGCTATTTTGGCTAATTTAGGATTTATTTTATTTTATTTTTTAGTCTATTTTGAAATGTAGTAAATATTTAAGCAACATGCTGTTTTGGCTAATTTTGGCTTTTTTACCATTTTTTAGGATAATTTGGCATTTAACCAATATTTTAGCTGGCTACTAGCTTCCATGTTTTCCGCTATCTGCACCACCATGTTCAGCGGCCAAATTCAGCTCATAGCATTCAGACTAGCATTATCACAGGTAATGCTATATATCTAGTTTACAGTTAGGTTAAAGCCAATGATGGTTAAGATGTCTGTTTTACATCCACTTTGTGTATGACCTGATTAGTCGACTGTTAAAATATTCGTTTGTAGCAGTTCTACTCCGGAACCATCAGAAGGAAAAAGAAGAAGGCTTCACTCTGTGCAAAAATACTTTCTTTTATTCATGTCTTTGCTGTACATCCACATGGTAGTAGTTAGAGAATCATAAACAGGGTTTCTTAAATATTACATTCATCTATAAACCGTAAAACAGAAAGCAAAGAAAACATAGATAGAAAACAAACTGAACAACACGACACTCAACAGACTTTCATCCCGACTGCTGCATTCACTCATGCAGGCGGAGCTTCCACTTAAGTGGGCGGAGCTCTCCATCTCAGTCTTTTCTCAAGGTCTTTGTATGTCTAAGGACCGCCTCCAAAGATCCAGCTCTCTTCTCATTGGCCAGCTGGCGGTTGCACTCCTCTGAATAATTTAAATAAATACACAAATACTTTACATTAAGGGTCCCCAAACTACGGCCCGCGGGCCAGATCCGGCCCTTCTCCATATTTGGCCCCGCCCCCCAAACTGTTTTGGCTAAATCAGACATTTTTTCCAGTTTTTCAGGTTATTTTGGAGTTTAGCTAATATTCCGGCTAAATGCTAGCCTTTTCAGCTAATTTAGGATTTTTTTCATTTTTTTAGACTAATTGGATTTTAGCTAAAATTTTAGCTTTATGCTAAATGTTTTGGCTAAATTAGACATTTTTCCAGTTTTTTTAGGCAAATTTGGCATTTAGATAATATTTCAGCTACATGCTAGCTGTTTTGGCTAATTTGGGTATTTTTTTCCATTTTTAGGCTATTTTAAAATTGAGCTAATATTTCTGCTATATGTTAGCTGTTTTGGCTAATTTAGAATTTTTTGGCTAAGCTGGCACTTTCCTAATATTTTAGCTAGCGTTTTCAGCTATCAGCTTCAGTGCTCTTAGCTTGTTACACTTTTTGTGTTAGCCTACAAACTGACCCCGGCCCCCCATCGGAGAAGAAAACAGTTAAAAAGCAGACAAAGTTTGGGGACCCCTGCTTTACACGAACAGTTCTCTGGTCAGAAGTTTGCATAGCAACGAGTGATGTCTTTTTGTTGATTGGCTTATCTTCCTGGAAGAAGAGCCAATCAAATCCGTGTCCTCCTGCAGAGGAAGTCCTGCAGCATCTCAGCTTCCTCGCAACTTCAGCTGTGGTCATCGGATTCGCTGCCACTCTGCTGTTGAGGTGATGAGGAAGCCCTCGTGGCTCCGCCCTCATTCTGCTGCTGTTTGGAGGAGCTGGACAGGTCGATGGCCACCTCCTCTTCCTCCGTGTCCTCCTCCTCCAGCAGCTCCTCCTCCACGTCCCGGGCCTTGCTGTGTCGCTCTGAGGCGTCGCAGAACGACTCGGGTCGCGTGGCGTCCAAGGCCGGCGGGCTGGGACACTTCTTGGCCATTTCTAGAGACTTCTTGTGCATCCCTGTGTGGGCGGAGTTAGAACAGGTTCAGTCCGGTCTGCCAAACCTCTAAGCATCTTATGCTTGTTTGTTGGACAGCTGTTAGCAGTCATGTGAGTGTGTATTGATGCCGGTGTGGTGCATGTGCGTGGCACTGACGTGCATGCGGCTCACCGAGCAGCCAGGGGGCGCAGGATCCCATCATGCCGTTCTTGGCCGAGTTGAGGATGGACTCGGGGAGCGGGATGGAGTGTCGCACCATGGCGCCGTACAGACCGTACTCGGCCATGACGCTGCTGCGGCCCCAGCACTTCTCGCGCTTTCGCCACTTTGCCCGCCGGTTCTGGAACCAGACCTGGAATACAGAGCAGAATCAGAACCTCTGCACGTCGACAAGCGGGCCTGGAACCCATTACAACCCATAACAAAATACTACTAAGCTGATATTATCCTGACGTGATCACATTAACCCCACCATGTTTCTGCAAAGGGACGCAGCTGGTCCCATAATGCACTGGGGCTCCAGCCGTCACTTGCATCAGAGTTTCTGTGATTGTTGGATGTTCAGAACGAGCAGCAAACAGGTCTTTGTTTCTGCTGGATTCATATCAGTTCTCTCCTTAAACATTCACAGAGTTTTCTGGGTTCTGGTTCTGTTCCCCATGCGTGAACCTCTCTAATCTCTGGGTTCTGGTCTGACCTGGATTCGGTCCTCGGGCAGCTCCGTCTTCATGGCCAGCATCTCTCTGGCGTACACGTCTGGGTAGTGCGCCTCCTGAAAGGCCTTCTCCAGCTCCTCCAGCTGGTGGGAGGTGAAAACGGTCCTGCAGAGAGAAAACCCGACGAGCTTCAGTGGAGGAGCAGCAGACAGAACCACCACAGTGAGGAGGAAGGAAAACGGAGGCCTGTTGGGCATTTGGGGAAATGTCTCTTCATTTGTCATCTCTAATTCTAATATCGTCATACTGATCATTTTAATTGTATTTTATTTTTATTATATTTGTTTATAATTGTTGAAACAGAAATCTGATCTCAACGGGATTTCCTGGTAAAATTAAGGTTAAATGAATAAAAAAAATTTTTTATTCAATTGTATTATAAGATGCAAAAAATGTTTTACATTTCATAAATTGTTTCGTTTTTTAAATAATAATGACATAAATTATTTTTTATTGTTTTCCGAATTTTTATCTCTTTTTTAAAGTGTTTTTAAATTTTAAATAAAGGTCTTAATTTAAAAAGTAAAACATTGGACCAATGAACTAAAGTTCAATCATTTGTTACATTTAAAATTATTCGTTTTTATGAAATTAAACGTTTGAGTTCATAGTTTATTCAACTTAAAATGTAGTATAAAAAGTAATATTTTTAAATGTAACAAATTACAAAGTTTTTGTTAGTTGATCCAATGTTTCACAATTTAAATTGTATCTATTTATAACGTTTTAACGAGTCATTTATCAACTTGAGCTAAAAGAAAACTAATTTGTCATTTATGAGTTAAAATAAATTAAATTAATTCCTTGCAAATTCAGAAATGTTCGTTTTTAAATATAACAATTACATTTTCAATTTTAGTCATTTGATTTAGTCAATTTTTTCCCAAAAAATGATTTTATGTGACTTTAAATACATGAACCAAAACATTTAAAATAATTAAAATACATTAAAATACATTTTATTTTGAAACTTTGTTGATTATTATTTCCTTTTAAAATATTCCAATTCTTAAAAATTGAATTTAACTACATTTCCCAAACTTCTCTGTTTCTGCTCTGTAAATATTACTATTCGGACGCGTCCGGATCTCCGTGATGAAGAGGAGTCCGCTCCTTCCTCACCTGTGTCTCCTCTTCTTCCTCTTCTGGGAATTCCCGGAACTTTTGGACTCGTTTCGGTCCGACAGACACTCTTCATCTGTGGGGCAGAACACTCACCGTCACCATCAGATCCAGAGCAGCAGAAAAACAACCGCGAGGGCCGAACCAGTCCGGCCTTTACAGATTTAAATTTATTATTACAAAAATATATAGGCCTATATAAATTTATAAAACGCGGTTCCGGTGTGAAGGACAGTCCTATAGTCAGACTTGACCCGGGCCGGTCCGTACCGGAGTATGCGTCCCTCTGGGCCTCCAGGTTCTGCAGGTAGTGGCCGTCGGTTCGGGCCTGCAGCAGCGGCAGGTGACCCGGCAGGAAGCAGGGCGCGCCCGCGGGCTGCTGCGCCGCCAGGCTGCACAGGAAGCCGAGCCCCAGCGGCAGCGAGCCGCCCGGGAACGAGAACCCTCCGAGCCCGCCGCCCGAACCCTGCGGCTCCGGCCCGGGG
>NC_050526.1:16074985-16076939 GCF_002922805.2 Oryzias melastigma | reverse complement strand
AATGAAGACTTCATTTTAAAGATGATGATGATGATGAAGATGAAGATGAGCGTCTCTCCAGATTCCCTAAATTTGCTGTAATTATCTCTGATAAGCAGATTTACAAACTAATTGCTTTTTTTAAACCAGTCGACCACTTTTTTTTTTTACCGTTTTACTCTCTCTGACACGCGCACGCGCACTGTCAATCTGCAGGGATTAAATCACAATTTGGCCCTAATTTGAGCGCGAGGAGCTTCCTGCTCTCCATCAAACAAGCAGCTGATTGGAGGTGATGAAGGACGGATGATGAGGATGATGATGGTTCTGGTTGATCTCATTCTTGGGTCTGTTCTCCGGATTGTTCTGTTTTTCATTTTGCTTCTTTTTGAAAAAGTAAAAAAAACATCAGATTTTTTTAGTGACTGTAATCTGCAGCATAAATCACGTGTTTTCTTGCTCATTCTTCTGATGTTCTGGTTCTGATGGTTCTGTTGGGTCACGCGGAGAAATCAAATTTTGAATCAGAAGAATTATAAAATAGAAAAATATGTTGTAGCCTCAATTGTCTGTTTTTCTTTTTTTTATAATTTTTTGTTAGTTTTTAATTTATTTTAGTGTCATTTTTGATGCTTTTATAGATTTTTGATTAAAATAAATGTCTTTATTTATATTTTATCGTTTGTTTATCTCATTTTTGGTTGCTGGTGTGATGGTGGAAGTCACACCAGGACTTATCTGAGTTTTCATTCGTGTTTACGTGACTCAAAAACTCAAATTAACTGACATTAGACATTAAAAAAATATTTCTTTCTTTTTGTTTCAGTGAGTAAATCTGTTACAGGAAGCATTAAACCTGGAGCTCTGTCCTGTAAACTGAGACAAAGTGGATGTTTTCTCATATTTATTGTTTATTACTATTTTGCTCTAGTTTTTAACTATTTTAACACCTATTGAGTATCTTGTTTTTTTATTTTTTTAATTGTTTAAATCTCCAGGTTTTACTTACCAGCACTTTTTATGTACCTATTATTTATTATTTTAGTAGTGGGATAAGTTTTTTATTTTTTTTATCATGGGTTGATTTAAAGTATGGGGTGTTGGAATGACGAAGAAGCTATTTTTAATTTTACTGTACAAATAAAATGACAAATAAAGATATTTCTTTATCTATCAGACCCATTTCTCAAACATTTTTAAACTTCTTGCTCAAATATTCTTCCTGCTGAAAAGTAAAGAAAAATCTTTTTCTTTATTTCTGCTGTGACACCATGATGCTGCCGCCACCATGCTTTATTTTTTGCTCATCCCAAAATGCTTTATGTTGTTCTCGCTCATTAATTAATTTAAGCGTACTATTTTATGTTCAAGAAAACGATTCATTTGCATCTCTCAAACACGTTTGTCATCATTTTTCTCTGCAGCTTTTCAAAATAAAAGAATGCTATTTTTATTTTTGTTGTTTAAAGTATTAATTAATTATTTAATATTATTTTGCTTTATATTACAAAATAATGTTTGCAAATATTTTCCTTTACGGTAGATATTTTCAATATTGTTTACCTATTTTTTTATTTTTGTTTACATTTTTATTCATTAAATACTATATGAGCCGATGTTTCATTTCTTCAGTTTTAAAAATGAAGTTTTGATATTAACATCCAAGTTTATTAAAAAAAATCTTTTAATGTATTTTACAAAGAAATGTTATAATTACAGTTTTGTGTGTAATCCGATATTCTGATTATTCAGAGATAATAATTGTTCACCAAATAACTAAGAAAGAAAAAATTGATAGCAATTAATCGCGATTATTTTTCCCAGTTTTGGGATTACTTAGTTATTGTTTTTAATCGATTCCCGGTCCGGACTTGAACATTCTCAGAGCAGCTTGTGGTTGGCGGCGCTGATCTTCCTCCTTCTGTTCCTGACGGCTCGGCGGTTTCACTGATTGTTTCAGGATGGGGGGGGGCTG
>NC_050526.1:16074207-16074443 GCF_002922805.2 Oryzias melastigma | reverse complement strand
CCCTAAAAGTCGAAGTAAACATGTTTTTTGTTACTAAGTGGTGTGATAGTATTTTAAAAAAATCTGTAAATATTGAAGACAAAAAAATTATTTTTCTAAAACTTTTTTAGAATCTTTTTCTAAAAATGAGATAATAGCTGGTACACACCAGTTACTATGTAATGAGCACCAGCTAGTAACCAGAAAATAAAAATGGTAAAACATTTTAACTGAAATTTTTTTTTGAAGTAAAAAAA
>NC_050526.1:16073594-16074186 GCF_002922805.2 Oryzias melastigma | reverse complement strand
AGATAGTAACAAAAAAAAAACAAATAAAACAATTTATTTTTCTAAAACTTTTTTATTTTATTTGTAAAAATCAAGACAGTAACTGGTGCGCCAGAGTTACTATGTTGTGAGCACCAGCTGGTAACCAGAAAATAAAAAATATTAACAAAAAAACATTTTTCTTTTCCATAAAATGAAGTTAAAAAACATGTTTTTGTTACTATCTGGTGCACATCAGCTAGTAACTGGTGCGCACCAGATAGCAACTACATTTTGTTTTCCAAAGATTAAAGTAAAATAATGTCTTTTTCTAAAACTTTTTTAGGATCTTTTTTTAAAAACCACATGGTAACTGGAGCATTTAAGTTACTATCTAGTGAGCACTAGTTGTAACCAGACCTTTTTTTTTTGTTTTTTTGTCTTTTTACTTCAATGTCTCTTTAGAGGCTCCGTAAATTTTAAAACAAAAGCTGTTTTTTTATGTTCAGACTTTTAGTAAAATTTTAAATGTTTGACAGTTTTTCAAAAACACTTTAACATCAAAATATTGAGAGGATTGTGTCCTTTTGTTGTTGTTGTTTTCTTATGTTTGGTTTTAAGTTTTTTTCTGTGG
>NC_050526.1:16068815-16073563 GCF_002922805.2 Oryzias melastigma | reverse complement strand
TTCCTATGGAAATGACTCATCAAGTGTCTGAATTTCAGATCAGTTCTACCTTTTTTGTTCAGTATTATCATCTTTTTCATGTTTTTCTTATCTTTGTTTATTTTATAGTCTAATATTTCTGCCATAAAGCTGCATCCATATTGGTTCAAACTTCACCAATTCTTAAGAACAAAGATACAGGAACATTTCAGAGCAGCAACTTTACGACAACAGGTGTAAGAGTGTTTTGGGGGGCGGGGTCATTGGATGTGGTTTCCCGCCCGTTTTGTGAGTGGAGCTGTTGGGGGGGCAGCAGGAAGCAGTTGAAGTGTGTTAAATAAAACTAATTACAGCAGCGGCTGTGCTAATGAGGGGGTGGTGTCATGCCGCCGCGCGCCGCCTGTAACCGATAGCAGCCATTCAGACGGCCCCCCCACCCCTGCTGTTTTCTGATTGTCACTGCTGCTCCATTGTTTACCACCAGCAACGGTAACAATGGTCTGACCACGCGTCAGGGCCCCCCCGGCGCCCCTGTGTGGCCCACTAATTATTCATAAATGCACATTTATGCAAATAGATTAACCTAATTCAGCGGAGTAAACAGCTCCTGGGTTGGGATTAAACTTTAAATTAGACGGGAGGCTGTGTCTGGAAGTCTAGAACATCAACTCTTACATGTGCCCCCCCGGCCCCCCCGGCCTCATTTACATTTGGTAATCAGCCTTTAAAGTGAGGAGGCAGACAAACAGCAGCATCCGAGATGAAGGCCGATGATTAACTCGGCTAATGCGCACGGAGACGCGCATGTCTGACCCGGTTCTTCAACGGGCCGCCATCAGCACCAGCACCCCCCACCGCACCATGCCGGCGTGTGGCCCCTGCATGCAAGGATGCTAATTTGAAGCATCGTCAGAGAGGAAGACTTTCTTCTTCAGTGGTTTCAACCTGCTGGGTTGACTGATTAGATGATCTCACATGATCTCAAGATGAAAAGTTCTAGATTGTCCCATGAGTCCTAAAACCTGCAGCTTCACCTGAACTGTTGAACCTGTTGGACGTATAACTCCCAGCTTTGTGAGGTGAGTTATATACTACTGTTGCAGAGCCTGGTGCTACTGCTCACAGCAGGGGTGTCCAACTCAATCACACACGGGCCAAAATCCAAAACACACCTGAGGTCACGGGCCGAAAGGAATAAACGTTCAATGAACACTAACGCTACATTCTTTAAACTTTAAAACCGTAACGTTTTAGCATAATTATGAACTAGATATATAGCATTACCTGTGATAATGCTAGTGTGAATGCTGTAAGAGGAATTTGGCCGCTGAAGATGCTGAAAATGAAAGCTAAAAGCACTAAAGATGAAAGCTGAATTCACTGAAGTTAATAGTTGAAAACGCTGAACCTGATAACCAGCTAAAATAATAGCTAAATGCCAAATTAGCCTAAAAACAAAAAACGAAAAAAACGTAGGTTAGCTAAAACATATAGCATGCACTGAAAAAAATAGCTAAACTTCAAAACAGCCTAAAAAAACGAAAAAAAATAGCCAAACAGCTAGCATGTAGCTAAAACATTAGCCTAGCTCTGAAACAGCCTAGAAAATGTTTTTAAAAAGCCTATATTAGCTAAAATAGCGAGCAAAAAAAAGCATCAAAATAGCATACAAAACAAAAAATAAAAACCTAAATTAGCCAAAACAGCTAGAATGTACCTGAAATATTAGCTAAACTCCATAACAGCCTAAAAAATCTTGTTAATTTTTTACATTTTAAAACTGTAACTTTTTAACATAATTCTGAGTAATAAAAAGTCAGGAATATTATTCCAGAATAAATCAATTTAAACCTTAAATAACTTTCAGTATTTTATTCTCCATAAAAATATATTTTTTCAAATCATACAAGTTAGAAATGAGAACAAGATAACATCAGGTCATTAATAACAATAGAATAAAATGATCTGGAGGGCCGGATCCGGCCCCCGGGCCTTGACTCTGACGTGTCTGTTAAAGCATTAGAGAGGAAATCGAGCTGCCGGCACGCTTGGGTCCGTGTGTGTCTTTGTGTCTGTCTTCGTGTGTGTCTTTGTGTCTGTGTGATTGTTTTGTGGTTAATAAGAGGAAAGTGTGTCAGGATTAACACAATCAGGCTAAGAACAGATTGGAGGAGAGAGAAAGAATCGGTTTAAAATCCTGAATATGAAATTGTGGTCGGAGTCTTTGAAAGCTCAGAGGTCTCCTTCCCGTTCTGCTCCACCGTCAGTGTCCGGGTCCGACTCAGGGACGGACCGGGTTCTGATTCCAGGAGGAACACTCAAACTTCTGCTCGTCACTGAAACACATCAACCATGAAGTCCTGCCGGTCCGCCTCCCTCTCCTTGTTTCCTCGATGTCCATCTGTAATCTCCTAATCTGCTGGAAACTCAAAAGGTGCTGCCCAATCCTGCAGATCCAATCCTGCAGATCCAATCCTGCAGCTCTGAGATTCTGTCATGGAGTCATTTTGTTGATTACTGACGTGAAGATAAAACCATATGTTCAGAGCTGCAGGACGAGCATCAGATAATCCGCAAACGAAGATTTGTGAGCATATTTCCATCTTCATCTGAGCCAGCAATAACAAACCGGCAGCTTTAAACACCTGAATCATTGATTTAATCAGAATAATCCCAACACGCCAGCTTGTCCCAGCTCTGATCCAGTTTTGATCTTGTTCTGAATCAGGTTTCATCCTGGTCTGATCCACTGATGATTTCCTCCAATGGTTCTGTGGGTTTGGCAGATATGAAAGCTCACCTGGACTGGTTTGGACCAAACAGGAGAACTCTGGTCCTCTTCAGACCAAGACTCTGTTCAGTTGAAGATGAACTCTGGTGTAGGTCACTTCACTGTGAATGCAGACAGATTTCCACAGACCAAAGAGAAGAAAAGAACAAAGGGAGGAAATGATGTAAACTACAGCAAAAATAGAGAAAAAAAAACGCCCATCCACTCCCAGAGCTAGCAGGGTTTCCACCGAGGCTGCCGGTCTCTGTGCAGTGTAACCAACGTGGGCAAACACAGGTGGGGCCACCACAAAGCTGTGGACAGATCCATTGGGGGCCCACACTTCTGCCCACCTTTAAACCATAGGGGGGTCGCTTGGCCTTTCTGACTGGGAGCCATCCATCCAATGACCTAAACCAGCTCTGTTCTCTTGGGGTCATGGGAATGCTGGAGCCTATCTCTAATACCGCCGAGTGAGGGCGGGAAGCCGGGATTCAAACATCTCTCGGTGAAGTCAGGGTGCTAACCACTACACCACAGTGATGCAAATGGTGAGGAGAGCTCAGTTTCATTTCCAGAAGAAAACCAGTGAGCTTTAAAGACCAGGAGTACGGTGGCCCTGAAGGACAAATCACATCAACAAATTACTCAAAGCAAAAACAAACTGAAGATCACAAAAAAAAGAAAAATAAAATATTTAATTAATAACAATATTACATTTTAGAAACCAAAACACATCTCCAAAAAAATGAAACAAAATAAAAATAAAATATTTCAGAAAACTTCCTGGAATTTCCAGAAATTTAAATAAAATGTAAAAAATTGAAACACGATAAGAAATATCTTCAATGTCTGCATACAGACAAAAGTTTTATGATCATCCAGAGAATATCCAGTATCGAATCGGGTCATAACTTTTGGTTGAAATGATGGACAAACGTCATCATCCAGTCAGCGATGTCTCATAATAATCAAAAAGAAAATCAAAAACATGCTGCAAAACAAAAGTAATCTCCTGAAATTCAAATATGTTAAACAAATGCGTACAGGGAGCACAGGAAGTCATAAACCGCTCTGAGAATCCGTAGAGCTAATAAATGTTCATGCACGTTTTTTTCTACAGACATGCTAAAAGGAAACGGGTCGTAGTGAACACTCCTTGAGCGAAGCCTGATGGTTAGAAACCAGGATAGTGAACAATCAGAGTGTAATTTGTGTGGACATTAAATGGGAACTTTTGTATCAAGGTATTTGTCAGTAAAGAGCCAAGCACCTTACAAACACCTGGAACACCGTATGACAGCATCACCTGTACGTCATGAGGGTGGGAAGCTGACATTAGCCTTAAGACTACTTCACGATCCACGAACCACACCTGCAGCAATGGTACATTCCATTTTAACGACTTCCCTTAAGATGCATTTCCTCCTCTCTACGACCTTCATGGGCTTAGACAACCCAAAGACCAGCAGTACCAGAACTGGTACATGAGACTAAAGCCCAGAGAGGGAAACCTCAAGATACTATTACATATGACAACACAACCATCAGAGACATTTATCTTCGGGAAATCAGACTTACTGAGGGTCAGACACATGTTGGTGTTTCCAGCCAAACTTACGTTCACGCAGCACATCGACACCAACCGATTTCTATGCATTTCTAGAAGAGGACAGAACCAGAAAATGGGTCAAGGCTCTGGTGTCATGATTCTGTGATCTGGTTTTGTTATGTTCTGTTTTCCTTGTCAGTCTCACCATGTTCAGGTTTAATCATCCATAGCTGTCTTCATTTTCACATCCGGCCCCTCAGAGCACAAGTGTCAAAGTCAAGGCCTGTCTTTTAGTTTTTTAGACTGTTTTGGAGTTTAGCTAATATTTACACACAAGCTGTTTTGGCTAATTTAGGTTTTTATTTTCAGTTTTTTTTAGGCTGTTTTGAAGTTTGGCTATTTTTTCAGCTTCATGCTACCTGACTTGGCTAACCTAACTTTTTTTTT
>NC_050526.1:16068257-16068674 GCF_002922805.2 Oryzias melastigma | reverse complement strand
AGCTTCCGCTTTTTTAGTTATTAGCTTCAGCATTTTCAGGTATAAGCTTCAGCTTTTTTAGTTATTACCTTCAGCTTTTTTAGTTATCAGCTTCAGCTTTTTTAGTTATCAGCTTCAGCCTTTTTAGCTATTAGCATCAGCATTTTCAGGTATCAGCTTCAGCTTTTTCAACTATTAGCTTCAGCGTGTTTAGCTATCAATTTTAGCATCTTCAGCGGCCAAATTCGTTTTACAGCTTTCACACTAGTATTATTGCAGGTAATGCTATATATCTAGTACATAATTATGTTAAAATGTTACGGTTTTAAAGTTTTGTAAATGTAGTTTTAGAGAGTTCAATAAATGTTGATCCTAATCGGTCTGTGACCTCAGGAGTGTTTTTGATTTTGGATCATTGTGTGATTGCGTTCGACACTC
>NC_050526.1:16048252-16067893 GCF_002922805.2 Oryzias melastigma | reverse complement strand
TAGTTTTAGAGAGTTCAATAAATGTTGATCCTGTTCGGTCCTTGACCTCAGGAGTGTTTTTGATTTTGGATCATTGTGTGATTGCGTTCGACACTCCCACCTTAGCGTCTGAGCACGCCCAGAATAACATCCATGAGGACATTTGACACCATTTTCAGAAGTGTTCTTCAGGATGTTCAACAAAATCTGGTGAGGGACAGAATCCAGAGCCAGGTCAGAGAATCAGTGGAAGCAGCAGAGCTGCTCATGTGAGGACCGGTCATGTTCTACACGCCAGGTTCCCGTGTCCATCAGACTGTTTTTCTGATCTGTCAGAATAATCCCTGCAAAGGCGTGGTTCATAATCTCCCTGCAGAGATGATTTGTCCTGAAGGAGACGCCGACGGCCGGCTTCCTGCTGCTCAGGTGATCAATAATCACACAATAACACCCAAATTAAGCAAATTGCAGCTGAAAGGGGAAAACAGGCTCGCTCAGATCAGACGGCTCTCCTGCATCTCTTCATATTTGCTGCTTATCTCATTGTAGCCTCAAATCCAAGTTAGCGGGGATTATCTGCATGGAAAGGGCATTAAGAGGCGGATAACCTCAGCTTGGAGGCAGTTAATCTAGCAGCATGTTAATGAGTCTTGTAGTGGATTGTTTAAATTAAAAGCAAATATCAACAGTTATTTGTTTAAAGGAGTGGAGCCTGGGGGGGTGGCCTCAATAACAATGCATTAAGTGATTTGAGTCGCCGGGTCATTGCAGTAATCATGTAATGTGAGGGAAAAACAATAAAATTAACAGGTTATCAGGAAATTAAGGTAGGGGGGCGCGCCTGGGAGGACACAAACAGGATTTTATTCACCTGATTGCAGGATTATCTGGAGCTTTTATGAAGACTGACATCTTCATGATCACAGATGTGGAGGATGCTCGTAAGTTCATGGACTTCCTGATTCATTCAGCATCGTGAGACTCTGGAACTCAGTTTGATTGGCCTTCATTTGTAGGTTGAGAACTTGAAGATCCTCCTCAACCAAAAATCCTTCTTATCTGCCACTGTAACAGTCTTATAGCTGTTGTTCCTGCATGGGGAAGACAGAAGATTGTTGTCAAGAAGGAAAGTCCATTATTACACTGGACACTGGACCAGGTGTGCTCCAGCCGGACCCGGTGACTTTAAGAGGAGCATCAGGTGCAGGAGGGAGACACACACAAGGCAAGAGACCTGCAGGAGGCCAGAGGAGCTCCAGAACGGGACAAAAGACTCCTGGAGCCATGCTGCCCCGGAGGAGGTTGGCCGGCGACCCTTCCTAGAGAATCTGGGACCGATCCACCTCTTGAACCCACAACAGATGCCAGGACCAGTGAGGTGTGCAACTGGACACTGTACCCCCTGTGAGTCTGAGGGACAATTCCAAAAACCATAACATAACTGACAAAAACCAAACAAAAGTTTACAATCCTGACAGTACCCCTCCCCAAAAAGACAGATCCCAGATGCCCAAATATAACAAAACACCTGGCAGGAGAGGAAATAAAGAAACCATGGATGAACAGAACCATGGAGTGGTATTTCCATGTATAACAAAGTGAGGGTTTTATAATCCATCAAAATGTGTGCAGATAATACAGCTTTGGACCCTCAAGGTCCTGAATTGTTGCCAACAGGAAGCACAAACTCTGGTTTAAACCTTTGAAAGCTCAGCATCACAAAGACAAAGGAGATCCATAATGAGAGTTCAGAGAACCTGTGACCAATGTGCTAACTGTGCTGCAAAGAGACACAAAGGTGTTTCCACCTGTTCAGGATACTGGGGGACTTCAACATCAGCAAAGACATTTCAGTTTTTGTCTTCTGGTCTCTGACTACACCTACTCTGACATTCCAACACATTCTCATCCACCAGTTGTCACATATTGACGTTTGTCTTAGGACCCCTCCGCATCAAAACCATGACGTTTCAGGTCTCTCCAACTCATCATTTTTAACATGCTGTTCATAAAATGAATGAAGACGTGGCACAGAATGCAGTACCGGACATGTCCCGAGGACCAGTCGGGTTTGTACCGATGTACAAACCCGGTACCCTAACCTGGCACCGGACATGGTACCAGTGGCGAACCGGTACTGTTAGGGTCTGGACCAGATCCGGTTCACGCCCCAGAGGTTGGGGACCCATAATTTAATGGTGATTTAATGGTAACAGCAGGTCAAAAAACAAAGAGTTTGGGACACCCAAAACGTAATTTTTTGACATGGAGGGGTCCTTAACCAAACGTCAAAATGTAAAGACTTGGGGATGAGAATGTGTTGGACATTAAACATTCTACTTTCACCTTCAGGCCAGTAAAAGGATCAGTTCCCCAAAAGTCCTCCATGATGAGGGCAAATTTCCTCACCCCGTCACGGTTTCATGATGCTGCCATCAGGCAAACCGTTCACAACCCCCCAGCCCTGAAAAAAGGTTTACAAGAATCCCCTTTCCTCTTTATGAAAACTGCCACAGACTGGAAAAGTCCGTTTGTCTGGACCAAGTCTGCTTAAGTTGGTCCGGATCGAGTCCTGAACTTTGTGTTTGGTCTGTATTCAGACTGCTGCCAACAAGACATTCCTGTCTCAAACCAAAGCTTGTAAACAAAACCATGTGACTAAAGATCTCCAGTAATGGAAGTCCTACTTTGTAAGCTTTGTCGGGATAGCCAATTTATTCAAACTTTATATTTTGCTGACCAGTTTTGAATGTCTGTATCAATGTCACTTTTTACAGCTGCTTTGGTACGGTGGAGGAATGCTGCACGGCGGTTACCAAGGAGACGACGGCTAAGAAGGTAGGATGATAAACGTTGTGGGGAAAACATTAAGAAATACGGTGGATCACATCAAAATTTGTTTTAATGAGTCTGAATTCATCCCATCACATTTTAATGAGTTTGTGTGTCTAATCATTGCTCCGCTACTCTGCTTATATCCCATAATGCCCGGCTACGGTGGCTGTTTTGGTCCAGTTGTTCCACTCCGACTGTGGAATCTATTCAGACTGAGGAAACTCAGAGCAAATCGGAAATCAGTCCAGATGGAAATTAACCAAGACCTCCTGGAAAGATGGGTGTTCCTGGTTCCTGGTTCTGGACCAGGGTTCACTTGAGTGTATTTAGACTGAAAATTTGTTCCAGATTTTTTAGGAAAATAAACTTTGACAATTCAGAATAAGATGCTCTTTCTTTATAAAGTGCATAAATATGAAATTAAGATGTACAACATGCAACAATCTGACAGTGTTTGTCCCTTAAACATCCATTTTTAGATAAATCAGTTTCATTTGAACAGAGAATCTGGTTCTATTGTGTTTTATGATCTGGTCTTCCAATAGTCTCATTGGTATCCGGTAATCCTTCAATCTGTTGTCTGTAATTCTTCATTCGTCTCTTTCATTACAGTTTCGTTTTGTGCTTTTTGTGTTTCTTTGCGTTCCAAGGTCTTTTCGACAGTTTAAGCTGTGTTTAAATTTGCTCCAGAATCAAATTTACTTACTTACTTTAATAACGCGGACCGCGCGCCATATGTTTCTGCCTGAAATCCACGGTGATCTTCTTTGTTCAGCTCATTTCAGATGCAGATTATTGTTGTGATCATAAGACCCTGACGTGTCATCAGCATATGTGGCCGTGTTTCTGCCGCCGTACGATGGCGTGTCATCCAAGTCGTGGTGGCCTGTGTTATGTGACAATGTGGCTCTGCCCTGTAATGTGGCTTCACTTTCTGTCACCAGGAGACAACAAAGAGAAAGAACCCCAGAGGGGATCCCAGAAGAACTCCAGCTCTACTTCCAGCTGACGAAGACACTGATGAAGACACTCACACAGCGTGGCTGGAGTGTAAATGTGAGGTCATGAACACAGAAAAGTCCTTTCAGATCCGACCTCCGAATGAGGAGAAACTTTAGCTTTAATTCATTTGCTTTGTGTTTGATCAGCTTTAGTCCAATATGTGAGCAGCAGATTGCCTTCAGACTTTAATGCATCAGCAGACCGAATTGGACTTCAGCTGACTGTAAGTTAGAAACTACGTAATCTAACAAGCTGGCAGTCAATCTGTGATCCAACAAAGGCTGTGATTAAATACAGAGGATTGTATTTTCACAGAAAACGACTTAAACTCTTTCTTTTAAGGTCCACAATATCAACGGAGGTCCTTTGAAGCAACACGATGTTCCAGAGGAGTTTTGTGCTCCAGACAGTCAGTGGACTGAAGGATGAAGAGGAGACACCAGGTAAACCTTCCTCAGCTGGAACCCACAAAACACGACAGCATTAAAAAAAACTTTCACTGTTTTTTTCTGTTCTGTCTGACTGTAAACTGGTTTTTGGTGACCTCATGTGCATAAAAACAGGCTAACCTAAAGGTTAGTTTAAGTATTTTCCTTTACTAAGTTACAAAATTCAAAAGAAGATTGAGCAAACGCTGTGGTTTGACCGTGGAGAGCTCAAAAAAGCAAGAATCCAAAAGGAAATTCAACTCAACGCAGAAACAGACATCAGAGAAAACAGTGTTGAAGGTTATGTGACATGTTGTTTAATAAATGGGCATTTCTGCTTCTTTTACAATAAAGATCCACATTTACAACAGAGGAGCAGGAAACATTAGTGAATGAAGAAACATCTGCATCCCTAGAAAAGAGTCTTTTCCACATGAGGGTTTATGTGACACGATAGGACAGAAGTGTCAAACTCGATCGCACAACGGGCCAAAATCCAAAACACACCTTAGATCGAACAGGATAAACATCTATTGAACACTCTAAAACTACATTTTTAAAACTTTAAAAACACAACTTTTTAACATAATAATGAACTAGATATATAGCATTACCTGTGATTATGCTAGTGTGAATGATGTCAGACGAATGTGGTCGCTGAAGATGCTGAAGCTGATAGCCAGCTAAAATATTAGCTAAATGTCAAATTAGCCTAAAAAAATAAAAAACAAAAAAAATGTAAGTTGGCTAAAACAGCTAGCATGTAGCTAAAATATTAGCTAAACTCCAAAATTGAGCAAAAATATTAGTAAATACCAAAATACCTTCTTGATCGACAGCGCGAATTGAAAATAAATACTCTAAATGTACAGTTTTGTGTGTGACTTCATTTTGTGATTATTAGGTAATAAGTGGTCGGCAATACTGTCAATGTAAAAAAATTAATTGCAATTAATTTTTTTCAGGTTTGCAATTATTTCATTTTTTTATTGATTCCCAACATTATTTTTAAAGCTTAACTTTCTTAATATACTGTATGTCCTCTATCATTAACACTACCATCAGAAATTCCTTTTTAATGGATGCCGACTGGATTCACGTCCCAAAGAAAAGCTCCAAGTGGTGTGATGTAACCTTTACATTCATGATCTCAGCTGATGAACTTCTGAGGATGCTTGTGATCAATGATTGATCAGGATTAAGACCTCAGATCAAACGCTGTATGTAAAAACACCCCAAAATGTGTTTTTTTCTGCTGTTTATTGCCTTGGTACAGAGCCCCTAAAGGACACAAAAAAAGTAAAAAATAAATAAATAGATTGAAATCCTTTTTCTCATTTCTGAAAAAATACTTTGGGGCTCCGTAGGAAAAACTTAAGTAATAAAAACAAGTTCTGGTTAGTAAACATAACTTGTTATTCTAAAAATGTAAGTTGTAAAAAGAAAAAAAACATTAGTTACTGGTGCACAGATAGTAACTGTTTTTTTTTTTTTAAAATTTGAATTAAAAAATATGTTCTGATTACTGATTGATGCACATCCGTTATCAACCAGAATTATTTTATTATTATTATTATTTCAATTTTTGCTAATGTATATATATACATATATTTTTTTTTACCTCATTTTTTTTCTTTAATTTGACTTTAGGGGCTCTGTACCTAATACACACTACCAACAATTAAAAAAAAATGTTTCCCGCCGTTTGGTTGACAGGCAGTTTTATTAATGAAGCATTGACTGAATTTAATTTGATGATCAGAAAAGATGTTTTCTCCCCTTGAAAGAGGAAGAACATCTCAGGTCTTCAAGCATCTTCTCATCAGCGGCCGGTCTGGTTTGGATGGTTTGAAGCAGCATCCTCAGACTCGCTGCTGCCCCCTCTGGCAGCTTCCACCCACCGCTGCGGTGCCGCTCCACCAGGTTCTGAAAATGTTCTGTTTGACCTCCGCGGAGGATTAGCTGTTTGGACTTCTTTCCTCTTTCAATCTATTTTAAACAAAGCGTCCAGATTAGCCGTCAGAGGCAGAGCGCATCAAATAAAGAAAATTAAATTATCCCATTAATAATATTATATTTGCTGCTCCAACATTATATAATGAAAAAGTGGTTCAGGCTCATCCAGCGATGAATTGGATTGTCCCGTTCTAATGCGGCCGCGCTCAAATGAAAGCCTGTTAGCGGCGAGTACTCGGATACTCCGTTCTAGTGGGAGTACAGCGGTACTCTGACGGGATTCTGAGGCGTGTCTGTGGCAGAAATGACTGGCTTCGTCCCCGAGGAGCCCCCCTCTGGGCCCCCCTCTGGGCCCCCACGGAGGGCTGTGATCACTTGTGCCTAATAGCTCGTTTGGTGCTCTAACCAGCGGAGTTAAGCCGTCACAACAAGAACAGGCAGAATAATAATAAAAGAATCGATGGAAACAGTTTAATCTTCCTCCTAATGTGGCCGCTCGTCTAATCCTCGTCTTCGTCCGGCTGCAGCTGCGCCGAACGTTCCTGCGGGATGAGATGGTGTTTAATCGACTTTGGGGGAATTAGTCATTCCTTATTACCGTCGTGGTTTTTACAGGACTTTCCTGGAAAATCCCATTCAACACACATTTTAATTTCATTTCTGCAGCTCAGTCATGTTGAGGGCAATGTAAATAATCCAATAACATTAATCATCATTTCTTTTTCTTCTCTCAAAATAGACCAGCGGCAGCAGGGGGATTGGATGGGCAGAGACGCTGCCGTTCACTCTCCTTTATTGGTTTTTAGAGGCTGTGATGGTTTTATGAAAAGCCATCATGACCCCAATTTACTCTGCAGGAGCAAAACTTTTCCGCCTGGACCCACAGCTGGCAGGTTTCCTCCAACAGTCACTTTTATGGGTTTTAGTCAACAGAAAACAAAGTTTTTCAGGAAGAAATCTGCACAAATGTCAACAGAAAAGCAACGACGTTGTTCTGATGGATCCTCACACACTTCAGGTTCGAGAGCATCACCATCAGAACTGACCGAACAAACAAGAAGCAGGAAAATAAGGCAGCTCAGTCCAGATGTCTAATCCACACCGCAGCAGCGTCTTACTGGATAAAAGTGGAATCTTCCATCAATTATTATCCTAACATGTTGAATTATATCTGCAGAAATCCTTCAAATAATCCTAATAATCCTCCTGATGGGATCACACAACCCAGATGGAGAGGCAGCAGCTCAGCCCTCCTCATCTGTAAGATCCAAAGATGTTTTCACCAACAAGCAGGGATTTCTGCAGAGCAGCACGGAAACGCACACAACAGAACTGTAAGGAGGAGCTGCAATTTCCCTCCTGGTTTAGAGGGAATCTGAGATCATTCCACGGACGGTTGTGTTTCTGGAGAATCAAATCCCAGCCCAAGTCTTTTGCATGATATCATCAAAGCCTGTCGGAATCATGACAGGCGGAACGGCATTGGGAAGAAGGCAGGAAATCAAAGTTTGTGGATCCCGGACAAGCCCCCATTTCCTGCAGCTTCAAGATTAGATTAGTAAATAATTAACAAATAAATCTAGCTAAACAAAAACTAATCAATCAGCCACTGAGAGGCTGAGCTGATGAGGGTAAAACATAAAGACCAACATGGAAACTGCTAAAGCTTTTTGCTGAAGATGATGAAGAAACTGTAAATGCTGAAGGGAAGGTATTTGTGGAAAATGCTAAAGCTATTTGCATATTGCTAACGGACTTAAAGTTGCAGAAATTGAGCACGATTTTAATGAAAAATTGAGAAAAATTGCAACATTTTAAAAATCCGCATAAGGTATAATAAACTCAGAATTAGCCTAAAACCCCACATTAGCCAAGAGAAAAAAAGTAAAAAGATGAGCATTTGGCCAAAATGTTACCTTAACTCCAAAAAAGCCCCAAAATCCTTAGAAGGCGCCATATTAGCCAAAAAGATAGCACGTTGCTAAAATACTAGCTTAACCCAGAATTAGCATAAGAAAAGCCTCATTAGAAGCCAAATTAGCTAAAAATATTAGCATGTTGCTAAAACATTAGCTAAACTAAAAATTAGCCTTCAAAACCTCAGTAGCATTAATGTCCTTAACATTATTGTTTTGATACCAAACTTGCATAATTTGCAGAAAGTGCACAAATGTTTGAAGAAATGCATACAAATAATCGCAAAATTTGCGTGAAATTTCAAAAATAGCGTAAAAAATTTCAAAAATTGCATTAGTAAAAGTTTAAGCGTGAATGTCCTGAACATGCTGAATGTTTTTAACTAAATTGCATAAATATGGAAAAACTTCCCATTAATTTACAGACTAAAAAAAATTGCATAAATTGCATAAATCTTAAATAGTGTAAAATGAAGGAATATTAAAAATAAAAGCAGGAATGTCCTTAGCGAGCTGAACATTTTGATGCAAAGATTGCAGAAATTGCTGAAAGTGTGATTGAGTTTTTAAGAAATCAAAAATCGTACAGAAGAATAAATAAGGAATAACTAGAAAAGTTGCATTACCTGCGATAATGCTAGTGTGAATGTTTTATAGTGAAAGTAGTTGCTGAAGATGCTGAAGCTATTTGCTGAAAATGCAAAAGCTATTTCCAAAATGTTAAATTTACTAAAAGACTGGAAATTTAGTTAAAGAACTATGAAAGAGCGCAAAAGTTGACCTACATTTCTATAAAATCTGTAGTAAAATTGCTTAAAAATCCCTAATACATGGCAAATTTGAAAAAATATTTAGCGTGTTGCTAAAATATTAGCTAAACTCCAAAATAGCCTAAAATTCTTCAGTAAACTACATTAGTCAAAAACGTTAGCATGCTGCTAAAATAGAAGCTAAACTCTAAATAAGTCTAAAAAACTCAGTAGATAACAAATTATCCAAATATGTTAGCATGTTGCTGAAATAGAAGCTAAACTCTAAATAAGCCAAAAAAACCTCAATAAATGCAAAATTAGCCAAAAAAGCTAGCTTGTTACCTAAATACTAGCCAAACTCTAAAATAGCCTAAAATTTATCCGTAAACTAAATTATCCAAAAATGTTAGCCTGTGGCTAAAATAGAAGCTAAACTCTAAAACAGTCTAAAAATAACTCGGTAAATAACAAATCTAAGACAAAAGTTTCCAGGCTGGAGCTCCACCTGCAGACTGTGTTGGACTCTGGGGGCGTTCCTCATCCTGCTGGCACATTTATGGGGGGGCAGCACTAAGTTTGACCTTTAAGCTGCTGCAGACGACGCCCCGCGTCCCGCCCGCCAGCACAGCGGCGGAACTTCTCCCCGCTCGTGTCGACCAACAACTGAGTTGGATTAGAGTCTCAAACTGACGTAATTGTGTCTAAATGTCATTCGTATGTAAATCTGCGAGACGATTAGGATCCACTCAGCAGCGCTTTTGTTCTGCTGATCATCAGAGTGATGAAAATAAAAAGCAGCAGAAAGATTACAGAACCATTAAGGTCACCACGTCCATTAACTGATAAACAGCTATTAGAGGCTTATGGACGGAATGACATGACTGCAGCAGAGGGGCGAGGAAGGCTCAGAGGAAGAGGAGGAGGACCAACATCTTCTGTGAATTTACAGTTTAAGGGTAAAAGGTTGAAAAATGATTTTATAAAGATCAGCTTAAACTCAAAGAGAGGTTTTATGTTTCCCAGCTGAGAGGGAAGCTTTAAAGAAAAGTGTTTAGTTGTGTGAAAAGGTTGCAGGCGTAGTAGAGGCGGAGCTTCCCGGCGGATACACCAACACTAACCTCCTGCTGGGTCATGCTAACAGGGATCCAAAGAAACTGGAAGATTTTTAGATTCTGAAAATTAGGAACTTGAGAAGAATGGAGTTTTATTTATTAATTTTAAATAAAAAGTCATTTCTGTTTAGCAAATGTAATCAGAATCATGCTCTGGGGCAGCATTTTTGCTAAAACATCCATAAAACAATTTAAGATTGAATTTAAGAAAATAAAAAAGACCCCCAAATCCTCTATTAATCGATCGTAAAAGCCATTAGTATTTTAATTAATATTAACGCTGTTTTAAGACAAAATTAAAAAGATTCTCATTTTTTTCTATCACATACTGTAGTTTCTGCAATAGTTGCAGTAGTTTATCATAAATTTATCTCTGACTTGTGATTGACTGTTGGCAATTTTCAGTATTTTGAAGTTTAGCTTTTTTAAGCTAAATGCTAGCCGTTTTGACAAACCTAGGTTTTTAAAAAAAAATTTAGGCTAATTTGGCCTTTAGGTGATATTTTTGCTGGCTATGAGCTTCAGTGTTTCGCTATCAGCTTCAGTGTTTTTAACTATCAATTTTAGCATCTTCAGCGGCCAAATTCAGCTTACGGCATTCACACCAGCATTATCACAGGTAATTCTATATATGTAGTTAATAATGTTAAAAAGTTAGTTAGTAAAAATGTAGTTTTCGAGTGTTAAATGTTTAACCTGTTCTAATCTAAGGTGTGTTTTGGATTTTGGCTCCTTGTGTGATTGAGTTTGACACTTCTATTCTACACTGTAAAAAGTGAAACATTGAATCAATTAACAAAAGTTCTGTGATTTGTTGAATTTAAAAATATGAATTTGTATCTAATTAAAATTTTAAAGTAATTAAACCATAAACAAAACACTTTTATTCGATGAAAAACAATACTTTTAAATTGAATTTGTTAATTGTTTTAGTGTTTTACTTTTTTCAGATCATGATAAAGATAAAAGACAATAATGACAAAGATGACCCTGAAATAACACGGGCGAGCCTGCATACACCTGTGCGTCTACGTCACGAGCGCTTTTAGAGGGGAGCGTGCGATTGGCTCGTGCTGACTTACTGTTAAACCGGATGAACTCCTGCCGACAGGTGTTCGTCCCAAACTGCGGGTTCTGTTCTGGGATTATTTCAAAAACTTTAATTTCTGACACGAGGAGGAAATCCAGCGATTTCTGCGCGCGCGCGGTGCGGAAGCGACACCACCGGGTACCGTGACGTCATCAACAAGCGCGGTGTGGATGTGTAAGGAGATATGGGAGAGTTCTGTTCTTCTGGGTCTGTACCGGGTCAGTGACCGGGTTTAATCCGAACCACCACCATGGTAACCTGCTGAACGGTTAGTTTGTCTTTATTTTGTTTGTATTTATGTAATTTGATAAAGTTAAATTAATAAAAACCATAAACTTAGGGTCTACTTGTGATTTTGGCTCCAACAAGTTCACCAGAAGTTTAAACTTTAAAAGAGTGTAGGAGCAAGTTTGCGATGTTAAGAGAATAGACAGATTAATGTAAAAAGAAGATCAAATTTTGTTTTTATATTATTACATATCTCTTTTTATTTAATTCCTTTTGTTTTTCTGTAGCCTTTAGGGTTCTTTCTCTTCCCTACATATTAGCTTGTTTTTTTACATAAACACATTAACATTTTTTGTATGCTATGTCATGATTAGTATGTATGTTTATTTTATTTATGCGAAATACATAAATAAAATAATTAAATCCTGATTTCAACATTTTACCATTTGCCATACCTTTTTTTTTAAATAAAACCTTATTTAACCTTTAATTATCCTGGCATTACAGATTAAAAACAACTTCCTTATTTTACAACTTATTAGTAAGGACAATTCCGTAAGTGTGCACGTCATGTTTGCTTTGTTTGAATGAAACTGTTTCTAATGGGAGGGAAAAGAAAACATCAGCGAGATTTTCTGGACAGACGGGTTTTTGGAGCCGATCTGAGGAAAACGAGTCGCTCTGGAGCTGCAGGTTCTTCTGTCTGCTTTCAGCTATTGTTTGTTTGTTTGTTTGTTTTACAGATTCCACACATAATGAACGGTGATGAAGAGACCAAAGATCGCCGTCCTCCTCTTCGTGGCCTTTCTGCTGGTCTACCTGCTGTTCCTGAAGAACCACTACTCCACCTCCAAGGCCCCCCCCTTCAGACCCCCTCCACACGCCGAGCCCGGATTGGGCAGAACCGATGACGGCAGGCTCGGCTCCGCAGACGGGCTCAACTTCCAATATGGCATCATGTTTGACGCGGGCAGCACCGGAACCAGAGTCCACATCTTCAAGCTCCAGATGAAGAGCAGAGGTGAGGTGTGCTGTTCTGGGTTTGGACCATCAGTACCAATAAAGTTGTTTCTAAAAGTTTTTTGTTGAATTTCGGTTTGCAGGCAGATATTGTGTCGCAGACAGGAAGTGAGCCGATTTGCTCATGGGGTCATCAGAGATGTTTCTCGCCGCGGTAAACCGTTTGGCTCGCTGGTTGGTTTCCCAGCGTGCTGGAACGGCGGCGCTGGGATGACGGGGAGAGAACTGCTTTTAGTGTATTTAAAATCCACACACGTTGGCCCTGAACCTTAATTACCAGATGAGCGTGTGCAGACAAGAGGAGCTCTGAGCCTTTAAGTCCTGCAGCTCTCGGTTAAAACGACACAAACTCATTAGAGTGTTTGAGAGCTCTCTGCTTTATTAGGCTTAGAGGGGGTTCCTGCAGCCAAATGCCTTCGTTATCGCATTTAAAGCTAAGCTGACTCGCGGGCTGAGTGCAGTTTTGGCCTCTTTGTTAGCATGGGGCTAACCGGACTAATGGCAGCACCTGTTAGTTATGCAGACTGTTATTAGGAGCTTAATGACAGCTCGGATGGAGGCGGTCAGAGAACGAGCTCGGCGCTGACGTCTGCGTGTTTCCACAGAACCACCCACAGTGGACCACGAGACCTTTGAGGCCATCAAACCCGGGCTGTCTGCGTACGCTGATGACCCCGAGAAGGTGAGACGGGTCAGCCTGATGCTGGTGCAAATGATGATTACTTTGAGGTTTGAATAAAAGACGCAGAAGGAACAAGATAAACCAAAGATTGGCCCAAAAGTGTCCAGAACAGAAATGATCTCTCCTGCTGGACAAACACGCTGATGCCTGAACATGTTATTTACACTTTACTTTACGGAGCTACAGTTAAAAACGTGTTAAAGTCACAAGTTCTCGTGATGTAAAAAAAGGACAGAAAACCAAATAATTTTAGATCTTTTTCCACCTTTGATAAATACGACGGAGTATTGGGGCCATTTTACAAGCAAAAACGTTAAAAATAAATTATCAGTTTAAAGTCGTAAATTTACACGGAAAAAAAAAGTTTCAACTGTTAAACTATGAGACTGAAGTTGTATATTCATAACTTTATAAGTCGTAAATTTGGGACTTTATAATACAAACATTTAGGAGTAAAAAGTCATAAATTTAGGAGAAAAAAATGATAAATTTAGAAAAAAATCATAAATTTCGGAGAAAAATGAATACATTTAGGAGGTGAAATGCATAAATTTAGAAAAACAGTCACAAATTTAGGAGAAATAAAATCATGAATTTAGAAAAAGTCATACATTTAGGAGATAAAAATAATACATTTAGGAAGAAGTCAAAAATTTAGAAGAAAATAATCATACATTCAGGAGAAAAAAGTAATAAATTTGGAAAAATAGTCACAAATTTAGGATAAAAAAATCATATATTTAGAAAAAAGTAATAGATTTAGGATAAAAAACATCAAAGCTAAAGATGTTCACTTCAACTTCAATCTAGGAAATTTACAACCTTAAATCTTGTAAGTTCATGACAAAAAGTTGTTAATTTACATCTTTAATTCTTGTAATATTACTATTTTTTGTGCCTTAATACTCCGTCATAAATATGACCTTCACTTTTACCTGTACAATGCATTTTCTTTTGAGATTTTTATGACTATTTTTTAAGATTTATGACTCTAAAAGTCATAAATCTCTTACTTTAAAACACAAAATTTTAGGAGAAGAAAGTCATACATTTAGAAAAGTCCTAAAATTATCAGAGCCGTGCTTGAAGATGCATGTTCACCTCGACTTTAAATCTAGAACATTTTTGACTAAAGTTGTAAGTTTACGTCTTTAATTCTGGTATTATTACCCTTTTTTGTGCCCTAATACCCCGTCATAAATATGACCTACTCTTTTACCTACAGTGTGTGTAAAACAGAGAATAAAACACCTAAAGTAATCCTGTTGTGAAAGTGAACACACCTTTAAACTAAAACTTCAGTGCAGCACTTTTAGCTTTTACCGCAGAACTCTATCTTTTGGGGGCGGAGTCTATCAGCCGGGGACGCTCTAGATTTTCATCAGAAGGCTGAAGGTTTGTTCCAACAATGACTTCTATAATTCCCCCCTGGCTAAACCCCATGATGCAGCCACCACCATGCTTACCTGTAGGTATGGTGTTACGTTTAGGGATCTTGTTTCACCAGACTATAGCACATTTCCCTGCACGCGTTTGGGAGATTTTAGATTTAATTTATCAAATTTAAGTCGATCTTGGAGGCTTCTCTTCGTAAGGTAAAGCTTAAGGTAAGGCCACCTCAATGGTTGTTTATTTATGATTTTTTTTTTGTTCAGTGTGCAGCAGGAATCCAAAAGCTCCTGCTTGTGGCCCGGTCCAGCGTCCCCCCCTCCATGTGGGCCAGAACCCCTCTGGTTCTGAAGGCCACGGCCGGTCTGAGGCTGCTGCCCGGAGAGAAAGCCAAGCAGCTGCTGGACAAAGTGAGAGCGCCTAACACTGTGACCACGCCCCCTCATCTCAGACTTGACAAACTGATTATTTATTCAAACTTTTGATTGAATTATTTTCATGCTTCGCACTTGTTGTTTGCGTCCAGGTTAGACAGATTTTCCAGGAGTCTCCTTTCCTGTCCAGAGATGACAGCGTGTCCATCATGGAAGGTACTGACGAAGGTAAGCGGTCCACGTTTGAACTCTGATGGTTACCTGGGCTTGTTTCTGATGGATTCTGGTCTGGATCTGCTGCTGTGTTCTGGGTAAAGTTTGTTCTTAACTCCTAAGAAGAGAAAAATCTCTTAAAACTCATCCGGTTCTGTTCTGATGTTCTGAACCTGAGGAGAACCCGGTTCCTTTCAGCGATTACTGGAGAAATGACCTCAAGGATGTAGAAGTCATGTTCAGGTTAATCCTTCTGTTAGGCTCCTCCCTCCTTAGCACAGATTCTGAGGTAACCGAACTCATTTCAGGTGTTTAATGAGTCGTGGAGCGTCTGACCTGTTCTGCAGGTTCTATTGGGTAGGTGGGATTTTTCACAGGGTTTTGGTTCTGACTCCATTGCCAAAACGAGCCAGAGGCGTGGTCCACGGTCAAGACTTGCCCGAGGGAAGGTCCACGGCCAAGATGAGCTGAAGGCATGGTCCACGGCCAAGACGAGCCAGAGGCGAGGTCCATGGCCAAGAGAGGGCTAGAGGCGAGGTCCACATCCAAAACGAGCCAGAGGCGAGGTCCACAGCTAAGACAAACCAGAGGCGTTGTCCACGGCTAAGACAAACCAGAGGCGTGGTCCACGGCCAAGACAAACCAGAGCCGTGGTCCACGGCCAAGACGAGCCAGAGCCGTTGTCCACTTCCAAGACAAACCAGAGGCGTGGTCCACGGCCAAGACGAGCCAGAGCCGTGGTCCACGGCCAAGACGAGCCAGAGCCGTTGTCCACTTCCAAGACAAACCAGAGGCGTGGTCCACGGCCAAGACAAACCAGAGGCGTGGTCCACGGCCAAGACGAGCCAGAGGCGTGGTCCACGGCCAAGACGAGCCAGAGGCGTGGTCCACGGCCAAGACCAGGAGCACAGACGATCCACCAGGAATCTGAAATCTCCCGGAGTGGGAAAGGGGAACAACACATGAATTGCACTGCACCAAACAGAAGCATAGATGGCTAAATAAAATAAATGATAAAGAATAGAAACTAAGAGAAGTAAATGAGAATAGAGAACAAAAACTTATACTTTCCCCAGCCTCAAACTTTAGCAGCCAACGAGCAATTAATTATCTAATTTTAATTCAAACATGTTAACATTAAGATACATGCGGTATGTCATATATAACAGATGGTAATTATAACAATGAGAGAAAATCTAAATTTTTTAACAAATCTATATTAATCTAAACACATGAAGCCACAGCAGCAGCAGAGGGTTTATTCAACCAACTTCTCTGCTGAGTTCCTTATGGAGGTATGTATAATGGAAGTAATGAAAATGATAATTATTCCCCTAAGTTCAGTACAGTCGGTGAGGTAAGGAGCAGAAGCAGACCTGGATCACCGGACAGAGGAGTCCGGGTCGGCGTATCCAGGTCAGCTCAGATCCACATTAGTGTCTGTGGCAGAATGTTTGTGCATTAGAGCCTTTTAACGGCGTCCTCTGACCCCCGCCGCACGCAGGAGTGCACGATTACCCGCTACACGCAAACCGTATCATGGGGGCTTTGCCGCAAAACTCTCATGCAGAGACGCTAAGAAGCAATTTTCAAACAAAACACACAAACCCCGGCGAGGGGCGCCGAACGAAACACGGGCACTTAGCGCTCCTGCTGATCGCTGCGATCTCCATTAACAATAAGTCTCTTCCTCGCAGGCGGGCGCGGGGTAATCTGTGGGGGGGGTAAGTACGGCAGAAGGAACGGCAAATATCGGCAAGATAATGAGGCTGATGGAATCTGGTTAGACCGTGAGAGGACCCCGGAGCTTTCAGCCGGAGCGCCGTCCATTAACGGCTCCTGACCCATCCTTCACGGTCATCCCATCCCGAGGAGAAAACATTCCAGCTGCAGAAAGAACCGGACGGATAATCCACCCCCCCTTCAAGATTAAGTGGGACATTATCCCACACGGCTATAATTGCTATATGAACTACTTTAAAAGGATTATGCGAGGTCTGCGATTCCTGCACGCGTCCAGCCGCAGGGCCGAGGCGGGGAGGGGCCTGGAGGGGATGGGGAGGGGCTTCAGGGTCACACCTGCTCAAAGGTCAACAGCAGGAGGTGCTGGTTAACCTCCTCACCTGTGAAGGAGCGAGAACTCGGACACAGATTGGATCTAGACGTGCAGCACCAGAACAGAACTTCTTATGCAGCGAGGATGATGATGATGATGATGATGATGATGATGATGATGATGATGATGATGCTGCTGTGTTTGCACCTGAACTGATGAAGGCTTTCTCCTCTTCCTCTGTTCTTCCAGGGATTTCTGCCTGGATCACTGTCAACGTCCTCATCGGTGAGACCCGCTCCTCCTCTCTCAGATGCTTGATCGGGTTTGGGGTTGAGCGAGCCGAACCGGATCAGGAGCAGGTTTATCGTCAGTGTTCAGCAGCGGCGTCTGCAGGACGTTTAAAGCAGATTTTAACACCAAAAACCTGTTTTGGTTCTGGATCAATGGGCTTCTCTTCCTGGGTGTTGTACCTGCAGATAGGACTGACGTGTGATAGAAGTCTGGATCCAACAGTTCTGCAGCTGTTGGTGGTTTTCTTTAGTCTGAACGTCACAGTTGAGGACAGGATGATGATGGTCATGAAAAACTCCGGACTAAAGTCAGGATGACAGTCAGAGTAAAGAAAATCAAGCTGAAGGTTGGCGTGTGAGAGTCAAAGAGAACAAGGTCAGAATGAAAGTTGAAGTAGTGAAGGTTAGGATGATGGAGGTCACAGCAAACCTCAGGAAAATACGTCAGGATGATAACGTTTGAGTGTCTACTCGTCGTTCTTTGACGTGCTGGCTGCTCTCAACTTCCGGGCCGCGTTCTAAGGACCAGTCTGCATGCGGTACCGCGTCCTGAGGGTTTCGGACCCTTGATTTTACCAACAGCCAGCACGTCAAACAATGACGAGTTAAGGACTCAAAAAGTGACTCGGATTGTCCTTTGTCCTTTAACACCTAAGCTTCAAAATGTCCGCCTGGACTTTTCTGCTCGTTTTGATTCTGAAAGGGTCAGAGAATGTCCTACAAATGTGTGCTTTTGTCCCTTTATCCAGAAGACGTTGAGTTTTCAGTGTCCACCATCATTTTATGGTTTATTCTATGTCATAATAGAGCTATGACAATTTAAAATGTCAAAAAACACAAAATCAAAATATGATTTTTAGAGTGAGAAAAACAGTGCAAATGAACAAGATCAACATGTTTTGACTGTTAAAAGTTAAATTTATCCATTATAAAGCTATTTACAATAATATTTCTGTATTTTTCTCTCTAAATGTGCAAAAAACAGTGCATACAATGTAAAATATCTCCAGACGTTTTTGGTCACAGAGGTCAGGTCTCTCCTCCTCATAGGTCCTGGTGATGCTGTCAGTGACAGTCACTAGTCCCACACTTCCAGGGATGCTGTTGATGCAGAATCTGCAGCATCAGAGGGAAAAGATTTCACCTGCTGATGGTTTTCTGCATTTAGAGGCGGTTAGACTCCTGGGATGAATCTGGGGTTGAACCTCGGTGGATCTCCATCTTCAGGTTCTGCATCTTTGTTGATGTGGTGAGCAGCTGTGGTCTCCAGAGCCTCCAGCATCCTCACGTTTTCTCCTCTTTGGTCCTCCAGCATCATCAGCACCACACAGGAAACTTGAGAAATAGTTACCATTTATTGTTATATTTGTTTCCTGAAATAAATATTTGCTTTTTTAAATAAGATTACGTGTAGTTTATGGGTAAAAAATAATCTAACTTGCATTTGAATGACATTTCTCTTACACAGTTTGTGTTTCAGAGTAGAAACTTGCTAGCAAGTTGTTGCTTCCTTTAGAAAAACAAAAGCGTTACCTTTTCTCCCTCTGTTGGCCTTCAACCTCAAAGTCCTCTCTGAACCTCCATAGAGGTTTGATTTCCCAGTATGTTCGTCTTTCAGACATTTTTCTTATTTTTTTGTTGTTGTAAAAACTCTTTTGGTTTTTGGATTACAGTGATGACATTATATTGATAGTAAAGCACAATGTCTAAGCTTTCAGAAACTCTTGGAATTTTTGAAATAGAGCAAACCGTTTAGGAATTACGGTAATTCAAAGAGCGCTTCTGCAAACGTGCCGCCGGTGACACGCTGGGTGTTAAAGGGTTAACCAAACCTCACTATGTGAGAGTTGGGGGTCAGAATGTGTTGGAAGGACTAACCTACTGAAGGTTAACCCTCAGAGGTTCTGCTCATTTCCCCTGTTACCGTCTCCTGGAGCGTGGCGGTCTCGCCACAGATTCATCCTCTGGTTTGTCCTCTGAAGGTGGTCTTGGCAGAGCTGACTCCACCACTGTGGGAATGTTGGATCTCGGTGGCGGTTCAACTCAGATCACCTTCAGCCCCCGAGATGAGGTGAGGATGGGAGGAAACGTGTCTGACTGGGGTTAAGGTTAATGGATGGAATGAAAACGATGTTTCCCTCTCTGGGTAGATGGAGAACTGCTGCTCCAAGTGGAGGAAGTTCAATAACCTTCACAAGTGAGGAAAGCATTCAGGGAAAAGGGCCTTAGAAGGACAGGATGGACATTTATTGAACACTTTTACATTTTGAAAACTGTAACTTTTTAACATAATTATGAACTAGATATATAGCATTACCT
>NC_050526.1:16039510-16042547 GCF_002922805.2 Oryzias melastigma | reverse complement strand
GTCTCATCTACTCCGGACCTTCTTGTCCGGATACTCCGTCTTGATTTCAGCAGCCATCTCCACGCCGGTCGACCCGCCTCCAACCACTAGAATCGAGTCTGCCTCCTGGATCTGCACACAGAGCTCGTGAGCGTCACACAGGAGAACTCTGACAGAGGAGCACAGGTGGACTCACCTGTCCGAGCAGATCCTCGTATTTCTGCACGCTGGCTTCCAGCGACGACTCGGAGTGGCACTTCCCAGGAAACGGACCGTCGGTGCCGGTGCACAGGATGAGGTGGGAATACTGGATTTCCTGCCAGACAAACACACAGGTCTCACAGCAGCAGAACCAGCAGGTGAAAGCCCCGCCCCCAACCATCAGCTGTCCTCACCCTCCCACCCTGCAGGATCACCGCCTGCCGCTCCGGGTCCACATTCTCCACGCGGCCCTGAACGAAACTGGATCCAAACGTCTTGGCAAACGGGATGAAGGTCCTCTGAGCAAAACCTGGAGGCAGAAGCAGAGGTCAGCCTGACCACGCCCTCTGAGCAGGTTTCCATGGCAACAGCTGAGTAACCACCTAGAACACGTGTCAAAGCCAAGTCCCAGGGGCCGAATCCGGCCCTCCAGGTAATTCTATTTTATTTATATTGTTATTAACCATCCGATATCTTGCGCTTATCTAAACTTGTGTAATTTGTACAAAACATATTTTTATGGAGAGCAAATTATTGAAAGTTATTTAAGGTTTAAACTGATTTCTTCTGGATTAATATTCCTGCCTTTTCATTATTCTGATTTATAATAAAAAGTTACGTTTTTAAAGTTTAAAGATTGCCATTCTACTAGCTATTCTTTTAGGCTTTTTTGGAGTTTAGCTAATATTTCAGATACGCTCTAGCTCTTTGTTTAATTTAGGCTTTTTTTTGTTTTTTATGATATTTTGGAGTTTAGCTATCTTTTTTCAGCTACATGCTAGCTGCTTTGGCTAACCTTGTTTTTTTTAGGCTAATTAGGAATTTAGCAAATAATTTAGCTGGCTATCAGTTTCAGCATTCTTAACTATCAATTTCAGCATCTTTAGCTATCAGCATTAGCTTCTTCAGCGGCCAAATCCAGCTTACAGCATTATCACAGGTAATGCTATATATCTAGTTAATAATTATGTTAAAAAGTTACGGTTTTAAAGTTTTAAAAATGTGTTTTAGAGTGTTCAGTAAATGTTTATCTTGTTCGGATCGTGACCTGAGGTGTGTTTTGGATTTTGGACCCTTGTGTGATTGAGATTGACACTCCTGCCTAGAATGATCTAAAGTCTCCTGTTATTTTCCTTTCTGAGGAACCGCACTGATGTTTGCTCTATTAGAATTAGAAATAGAGTAACTGAAGCTTTTTCAGACTCAACAGGCCAAACCAAGAAAAGTTTCAAAAAATACTTGCAAGGTTGGTTTTGTATTATCACTTTTAAATTTCAAAATGAGTCGATTTGATCCAGAACATAAGCGGAGGGTAACAAACACCTGACTGACAAACTTTCACAACAATGACTCAGCAGTTTCATCTCAGCCTCTGCAGGCCTTTCAGGACCGAACTCCTCCTTCTGCTCCAGCCACACTTTAACCTCAGCAAACAGTGACTCAGCACAAATCCGCTCCCACCCGGCTGCACGGACGCTCTGAGCCCGGCCAGGTTGTGATGAAACGCCTCCCTCATGTCGATCAGGGTGAAAGGAACCCCCTGAGACTTCAGCTTCTGCGCCGCCGCAATGCCGCCGAATCCTCCGCCCACCACCACCACGTGGACCCCGTCTGGTATGGAGACCTGCCCTCCCATCTGTACACACAGACACAGCACTTTCAGGAGTCAGTTAATCAAAAAATACATTAATTCTTACAAATATTTCCGAGAGTTGCATAGAGGGAGCATGTTTTAGATTTGGCCACGCCCACTCTCTGACTTTACCCATGGCCATGTCTGAATTCCCTCTTTTCTCCCTAACTGCTGAAATACTATTTAGTGGTCTGGATCTTAACAGAAGTTACTTTCTAAGACAAAGGTGACATCACTTCACCTGTTTCTCAAAATAAAAATCTAATAAATGAACATTTCAGAAAGATTGTTAGGGAGGTGTGGCTCTAAAGGGATTCAGGTGACATCAGATTCTGTTCTGCAGCCATAAAAGTCAGAACAGGGAGGAAGTGGCAGGCACAAGTTTAAGTATAAGCCTTGTTTCCACTGGTACGGTCCGGTCCAGTATTTTAAGTGTTTCCATTGTAAAATCGACCCATTAAACAGTACCGAACTGTACCTCTTGAGGGCCCCATCCGTTGTAGGTCCATAGAAAAATGGAACTAGACAGTTGGTGGAGTCGCTGTATCCACCCGCTGATTGGCAGAAAGTGATGATGTCATTATTATGATGTCATTACTATGATAATGATGATGACATTAGCGAGCACCAGTATAGCGCTAAGCTAACAATTCTGTTTTCCTCTTTATGGTTTCATTCTTCTTAACTGCCCGCAATCTTCTTTCATACAATATTAAATTTCTGTTATACACCATGTACAAAAAGTAAAGCAGAAGAGGAAACGCTCACCAGAATTAAGTGGACCGTCCCGTTCTACCCCTTACCAGACCGGACCGTACCGGACTGCTCAGTGGAAACGAGGCTGCAGTGTCTTAGGCTCTGTGGCACTCGGACGTGCGAGTCTTGATAGATACATAAGGGCTCGTTATGTCAAAGCTCTGGCTCTGGAAAGATGGTGCAGAGTAGCCACAAACGATTATTTTAGTAGTCGACTTATATATTATTGTTTCCGATTAGTCGACAAATCGGGTCATGTGCAAACTGGATGTAAAGCAAACATCTTAACCATTATTAGCTTTAAACTAACCAAAAATTAGATATATTCACACATTATCTGTGATAATGCTAGTGTGAATGGTGCAAGCTGAATTTGGCCGCTGAAGATGCTGAAATTGATAGCTAAAAGCGCTGAAGCTCATAGCCAGCTAAAATATTAGCAAAATGCCAAACTAGCCGGGAAAAAAA
>NC_050526.1:16037040-16039400 GCF_002922805.2 Oryzias melastigma | reverse complement strand
GGCCGCTGAAGATGCTGAAATTGATAGCTAAAAACGCTGAAGCTCATAGCCAGCTAAAATATTAGCAAAATGCCAAACTAGCTGGGAAAATATCTAAATTAGCCATAGCAGTTAGCATGTAGCTGAAATATTAGCAAAATGCCAAACTGGCCAAAAAAAAACTAAAGTAGCCATAGCAGTTGGCATGTAGCTGAAATATTAGCTAAGCTCCAAATTAGCCTAAAAAAACAGAAACAAAGCGAAAATTAGCCAAAACAGTTTGCATGTAGATGAAATATTAACTAAATACCAAACTAACAAAAAGAAAAACTGGTAAAATAGCTGAAAACGCCGAAGCAGATGCCCTGCTAAAATATTAGCTAATTGCCAAATTAGCCAAAAAAATAAAATAAATTAAAAAGTCTAAGTTAGCCAAAACAGCTAGCATGTAGCTCAAATTGCTAAAGTCTAAAGTAGCCTAAAAAAACCCAAAAATTCCTAAATTAGCCAAAACAGCTAGTATCCAGCTGAAATATTAGCTAAATTCAAAATTAGCATAACAAACTGAAGAACTCCTAAATTAGCCAAAACAGTTAGCTTTTAGCTCAAACAGCTAAATTCCTCTCTGCTCTTGGCATACGATGTTGTCCTGTTGGCTTCATCGATCCAGGACCTCCAGCATGTGTTGGAGTGGTTTGCAGCCGAGCTCGGTCACCCGGAGAGAGCTCGGAGTAGAGCCGCTTCTCCTCCTCATCCAGAGGAGACAGCTGAGGTGGCTCGGACATTTGGTCCGGATGCCTCCTGGACGCCTCCCTGGTGAGGTGTTCCAGACATGTCACACTGGGCGGAGGCCCCGGAGAAGACACTCTGGAGAGACTATGTCTTTCGACTGGAAGGCTCAGGGTCCCCCCAGAGGAGCTGGAGGAAGTGGCCGGGGAGAGGGAAGTTTGGGATCTTTGATTGGACTGCTGTCGGGATGAGTGGAAGAAGATGGATGGACACATTCACACACTGATGGCGGCTCTGCTGCCAAACACTGGCGCCAACCTTCCATCAGAGGCAATGTGGGGTTCAGTGTGTTGCCCAAGGACATTTCGACACGTGGGTGGGCAAGGCGGGAATCGAACCTTCCAATCAGGAGTCGACCGCCCTACCGCTGCACCACAGAGCTGCACCACACCTTTCGATCTGTCTGCCTCAGACTGATTGACCAGGTTGGATCGTAGGTATAGAATTTGATTCACCAACTAATTGATGAATCGAGTTAGTAACCATGAGAGGAAAGTTTTGAGTTAAACAGCTGATAGTTTGACTGGGAGCTTATTTACATCACAATTAGATAGTAAAAAAAAGTAGACCTTCAAGTTTGAAAATTATATGATGTGGACTAAAATTCTATTTAGAAGTTGGATATTTCTGACGTCAGATCCGATTCAGTAATTAGTGGAGAAAAGGAGAGACGGTTTAAACCGCCATGTTTCTATGAAACGGATTGAGATGAAAAACCCGTCAGAGTCTCGCTCACCTGACTGTTGCAGGTCTTCAGTCGAGTTCTTCTCGCTGCAGATCCGGTTCTAAATCCTCCGACCCGTTATCGGCGGATGGGATCAGCTCCTCTTCATTCTGATGCTCGTTTGAGCGGCAGCAGCTCGTCTTGACCACGTCTGCATGCACCGAGTTGCTGCCATTTGATTGGCTGGTTAGAAGTTTGCATTAATGATCATCCACCTGCCACCCAACAAAGGGGCAGGTGGATGTATCCTGATGTGTTGAAACAGCGTTTCAGCATCAGTGAGTAGAAACGTGTCCAAGCATCATTTGCATCGGCGCTTTGAATGCTAATCCATAATAAAATGGATCCATTCATGGGATTCTGAGGAAACGTCCTCATTTCGTGACTGTCCGCTGCAGGTCTCTGACTTTAGCTTCTTTTACAGTTTATCCCAACAAATTCCCTCAAAATTCATCAAAATGTTTTATCTAAAAATAAAGAGTTTTTCTTTATTTTAGAATTTATGTTTGGAATGAAAAACCTACAATATTTTGTTTTTGTTTTTCTGACAGAATCAAAATATTATGATAGTGAGTACAATCCCATCATTCAGACACCACAATACTTTTAGTTTCACAGTATTTGCTGCTAATTCAAGGAAACACTTAGAGAACAAAAGTCACTGAGGCGTTTCCTGACGAACGAGTCCGACCTGTTAGTCTGAACGCCCAAAAACCTTTAAATACCATCGTAGAAACTGTGTCCACGAACACGTCAAACTCTGAAGAAAAATGATGTTTTCAGTGCAGCAAAGACATCACCTATTGAATTCTGACCATTCTGGAGCCATTCCATAATTTTCATAAATGTTTGGTTAGAACATGACGTC
>NC_050526.1:16028785-16036625 GCF_002922805.2 Oryzias melastigma | reverse complement strand
TATTGAATTCTGACCATTCTGGAGCCATTCCATAATTTTCATTATGTTTGGTTAGAACATGACGTCCATGATGTCCAATCGAGTCGATTTCTGACCACATCTCAGCGGAGCCACAAAGTCTTACAAATATAAGACACTCCTTCATATTTATGTTTTTTATACTATTAAAGATAATATTTGTAGTTTTGTGCATTCATAAAAAATAAATATTACAAAAATAATAGGATTTGTTTTAACTGGTTATAACCTTTGAAATGACTCCCTTTCAAAATAAAAGACGTAGGATCAGCTCAATGCCGCAAATGTTGTAGTAGGTAGTTTAATGGCAGCAGTAATTTCAAAAAGACTAAATACAAATTATTTTATAGTTTTTGGTGGGAATTGCTACAGTAGAGCTCACTAGCTTGATACAGTGGAGCTTGCTAGCATGCTACACTGCCCACCAGGAGGCTGGCCTTACTGGCTGGGTTTCTGTGTTTTTCAGACCCTGTAGCACAATTACAACCCTTGAAAGAGTCTGTTTTATGATCCGGCGTGTGACCTCAAGTCCGGTGGTACACGGCACTCTGAAGTTGTTATGCTTGATTGATTGTTGGAGCATTGTGGGTACTACAGTCAGGAGCCTGGTGGAGGGATATGTACTATTCTTCAAATGTTTGTGAATGACTTGAATAAGGTTTGTTTTGATTAATGTATCCGGAAAAATAGAACACTTCTTAAAATGAAAAACGTTTCAATTTCCTTCAACCAGAAAACCACGATGGAGGAGTCAAAGGTTGCAGACACCTGGTCGAGCGTCTCGTCTGCGACCCGTGGGAGACTCTACCCAGACATCTCAGCTCCTGGAGCCTTCACCACAATGATTTGTGGAATCAAGAACTGTGGAATTTGAGTGACAGGCTGAGCCAGCTCAACCACAAAAATATCAGAGAAATGAAATCCTGCAAAAGTCCCAGAATTCATTTGACGGTTCAAACCTGTCGTCTATAAACGGTTCTCCTCTCAGAGTTCTAGTTCCAAACTCAAGTTGGAGAGCTCTTTCGTTTATGAATAAGTAACACTTTTGATACCAATAAAACAGCAGCTCAGATGATTATTTTGAACACAAGTTTATGACTTTGGAGAATTTTCCCAAGAGAAACAAATTACCGTATGAAGTGATTTATTGATCGAATGTTAACTGATTAATGGTTTATTGATGTCCCTGGAGGCTCTTTGGTGGTCGGGTAACCACGGTAACCACGTCTGTGCTTGAACTTGCTTACATTTCCATCGTCACACTATATTGTTTGAAATACCTGACGGATGCCTCAGCCTCTCAGCCAATCAGATCTCAGCGGCGGATGCCTGCAGCAGAGAAATGTTGGAGGAGAAGAAGTGATCTTGGTGAACGTCACCGTGAGAGAACCTACACAACAACAGCAGTGGCTCTCTGCCATGGAAACGTCTTTTCTCTGAAGTCTGTCCTCTTTGTGAGGATTAAGTTCTTTTTCTTTTTGTTCTCACGTGAGGCTCGAAGTAGAAATCCTAATATAGAAGCAGACTGTTCTTTGATCACAGTATTCATTGTGTGTAGAGTCATGGGGTGTCTGTGTCAATGTGTGTGTGTTAATGTAATTGTTTAATTTGTTATTTGTTTAATTTGTATGATTTATTTGATTTGATAAGATGCAATTCACTTCTATTTTTTGTAACAATACAATTTGATTTGATACAATTCTGTACGATTCGATAAAGTTTTATTCAATTTCAGCTCAGTTTGATTTGATTCAATACAATGCAGTGCGATACAGATTTATTCAGTTTTATACGATCTGATTCGATCTGATAGGATTTGATTTGATTTGAAAGATTATTTCCTTTAATGTTTTTTAACCCCCTTTAAGTGCATCCCTGGTGAAATTCCAAATATTAGTTTTAAAATATTTTCTTTAAAGATTTTTTGAACGGTTCATTTTATAATTACCTTCTCCGCTAAACTACATTGGGTCAGCTGAGATGCAGAGGTGGAGTGGTCAACCACTGACTGGAAGCTCAAAAGTCCAGTTCCTGCCTTCCCGTCCCAGAAGTCACAGTGTGTTTGAGCTGAATCCCACTTGTCCTGGTGGTTACAGGCTGTATGGCAGTGAAGAAGAAAACACGTCTGTTTGCTGAGGTTTTCAATGTTAGGAATAAATGTCTCTTTTACAAAAGACGGTTCTCATAGCTTACCTTCTACATTATAGTCAGGCTTGTTTCCACTACTATGTATTTGCATAAAGTTGTAGCATTGCCACATACATTTCATTTTCATTCTCTTCATGCTTTCCATAATGCTCCTCACTTCAGTCCTGCTGGTTCCATCTTTTTTAAATGAACTTTTTTCTTGTATTTTCCAGTTAATATGGAATCCTCTTGGGCTCCTGAACCCAGAAAACTGCACCTTAAGAACAAGTTTCTCCGTCTTTTTGCATAAATAAAATATGCATTTTTGAGATGGTTTCAAAAAAAAGGTGCAGGAGCCACACCCACCATTGTGAGTTCCACACATGTTGACAAAGATCCAAAATTGAGGTAATTATGAGTCACGAATGTTCATGATCAAGTCAAACAGGGTTGCTCTGGCACAGTCTGTCCTTGCAAACTCTGCAGCCACACCTGGTTCCTGCAGGAGGGGCGTCAGCAGCCTTAAAGCTGGAGCTGTTCTGCGCTCACACACAGACCTGCTCACATCCTGCAGCACCATGGACAAGCTCGTCTCCAGCGTGTTCTCCAACCCCGACGTCGTCACGACGGCCGCCGAGAAAGCTGGTGAGTTTCAGCTGTCAGTTTTCCTGCTCGTGTTTGTAGTTCTGATCCCGCCGGCTTCAGCGGGTCCAGATACCGCTCAGGTGATCATTTATGCAGCGAGCAGTGACGTTTTTAATCCTCTCCATGTTTCAGATGAAGTTTGATGCTTTAGTTGGAGGAAAAAAATCAAACTCTTTTTGTTTAATTTATTTATTTCATTTTCTTCATTGCTTTCAACATTATTTTCTTTTCAAATGACATTTTCAAGTAATTTAGCTTCAAATATAGATTTCAGATGTTCATTTTTCTGTATAATTCTGTTCTTTTTCAAGTAACACGTTTTATGGCTTTTATAAAAACTCATTTATGTTTTTCTTTCGTCCATTTGTTGTTTCACTGTAATCCTTTCAAATAACCTTTTTTCTGATCATTGTTTCCAATAATCACAAACTGCATGTCAGGCACGTTTTCATTTGTTTGTTGGAGTTTCCCGTCAGTCAAGTCGCTGCAGAAAACCTGTTATTAGTGGAAGATCAGGCGCGGTTCCTTCAGAGAAAACATCCAGATCTGCGTGTGATTCAATTTGAGACATGTTGGCCTTGACTTGTTACTTGTTGACCTTGACTTTTGACTCAACTTGAGACTTGTTGACCTTGACTGGTGACCCGACTTGAGACTTGTTGGCCTTGACTTGTGACCCGACTTGTTACTTGTTGACCTTGACTTTTGACTCAACTTGAGACATGTTGGCCTTGACTTGCTACTTGACTTGAGACTTGTTGACCTTGACTTGTGACCCGACTTGTTGGCCTTGACTTGTGACCCGACTTGAGGCTTGTTGACCTTGACTTTTGACTCGACTTGAGAGTTGACCGCTTTTGACTTGGGACCAGACTCGGACTTGGGGACAAAGACTTGAGACTGACTTGTGACTTGCAAAACAATGACTTGGTCCCAGTTCTGCCTGACTTGGTCTGTTCTTTGGCTCCGTTTTGATGAGTGAACCTCTGTAGATGTTTGCACCGACTGACTCGGGACCTCATCTTTTGCTGTTCTGCAGGTGACCTGGTGGAGGGCGCGGTGAAGAGCGCTTTAAGTGGAAAAGGAGAGAAAGGACAGACAAAAGCAGGAGGACAGGCGGGAGTGAAGGTGGAAGGACAAGCAGGAGGAGCGGGAGCGAAGGTGGAAGGACAAGCAGGAGGAGCGGGAGCGGGAGCGAAGGTGGAGGGAGGCGGAGGCTTTGGTCTTGATGATGCACTTTCTGTCGTCCAGGGAGATAAGAAGGACGGCAAAGATGGAGGTACGTTTTTCAGAGAGATCCGTCAGGTTCTTCCAGAGGGAATTGGAGGAGAAGGAAGGATCTGTTGACCTCATGAATCCACTCAGACAGAGAGTTGTTTCTCCTTCATGACGTCTCCACGGCGGTTCACACTTTTATCTTTGTGTGCTCTCAGGTGTGAACATAAAAGGCATCATGGGAGGATTCGGCTTGTAAAACCTCATCAGAATCTTCTTCTTCATCCTCGTCTGTGACAGGAAGTCGGAGTCCACATTTAGTGTCAAGATGTTAAGTTTCCCACATAAAGGACTGTCAACATTCTGTACTTAAACTCACCAAAAATAAACCTTTTTAAAGTCTGTCCTTTTCCTGTGTTGTTCTCGTGAAAAAAATGACACCACCTGACTGTGTTATGAGGGACCCGTCCACGAAAACATCAAACGGAAAGCAATAAAAATGGGCTGTAATGAACACAAGAGACAACAGGCCCTTCAAGTCACGTCTTAAATCGCAGAATATCTTTTCAAAGCTTTCTTCTCATATATCAAAAGTCTCAACAGTCAACGTGTTAAACTGTGGATCTAATTTGAATGAAACTGAAATTCATCAAGGAACTATTCTCAGCCCTTTTCTTCTCCGTCTAAAACACTCAGATGTTTGTCTACAGATGTACGCTGATGACACTCTGGTAAAAACTGCATTGAAGAAAGTGAAATAATAAATCGTTCAAAAACGGATTTCCAGTTTGACTAATGCTCAACTCTCATCACAAAGAAATGTTCAGTTGTTGCACAAAGGTGTCTTCACACCTGTAACCCGCCTGCCTGATCCACCTGTCTGTTTACAGATAAAACCTGCAGATTTTTCAGCTGAAAGTTCTCGCTCGCACAGTGAAAAATGTTCAAACTTTTTTAAAATTATTTTTTATTACAGTTAAAGCTTCAGAAAGACAAAGAAATACTGACAGGATGTTTCAACAGCAGATGGCCTGAAGAACCTGTATGTTTAAAAATATATATTTTTTGAAAAAAAAAAAAACATTGAAATATATCTTGAAAATTTGAAGAAAAATAACTGAAAACTTGAAAATCAGAATTAAAACTAAACTGAGGACTGAAAGTCAAGATTCAGAAAAGAAAATAAACATTCAAAAAAAGCAGCTGTTATTAATGGATGAATTATTTTTTTATTGTTATTTTCATTCAAATCACTTCTTTTATTTTCATTTTTTCCAAGTTTACAATGTCTTGTTTTCAAGTTTTCAATCTGTTTTTTCGTTCACTTTAGGCTGATTTGACCTTATGAACCTGAGGGCATTAAGGAGTGTGAAGGAGCTGAAACATGTAAAAGTAAAATGTAAAAGACAAGAAATGAAGAGCTGACAGATGAAAGTTAGATGAAACTGTTCTGTCTGGAGGTTAGGAGGACCTCTGTTCATCTGCAGTTTAAACTCAGCTCTGGTTACAAACTAAGTAAGATCTGAACTCAGATCCTTCATAGAAAAGTCTAAAGATGAAGCTGATGCTCTGGTTTGTCTGTGGACCAAATCTCAGATGTTTTTATATTCCAGCAAAATAATGCAGATAAACCTGGAAACAAAGGAGAAAAAAAAGTTATTGATCATCAGATATCAATACAAAAAACACTGCAGTTGTAAAATGTGTTTTTCCTGAAGTCTTACAGTAAAACTGCATTTTTAAATCATGTTGGATTATATTTTAAAGCAGCCCCCCTCAAACCTTTTGTTGTGAGGGCTACATAACTGTTTTATTCAGAAAAAGTGCAGCAATCACAGCCTAAACGCAAACATTTACAGTTTTCAAAAAGCCACGCATAGCCAAATTTTAAATAATTATTTCTGTAATCTTCTGAAATATTCTAAAATGTTAGCAAAATGCCAATTTAACGTAAAAAAACCCCCAAATGATCAAAAACAGCTAGCATGCAGCTGCAATATTAGCTAAGCTCCAAAACTAGCCTAAAAAACAGAAAAAAACACCTAAATTAGCCAAAGCAGCTAGCACCTAGCTGAAATATTAGCAAAACTCCTAAATATTCTAAAAATCTGAAGAAAAAAACTCCTACATCAGTTAGCATTTGGCTAAAATAGTAGCTAAACGTTCATTTGGGTATCGATCGGCATATCCGATGGCGTGTGGGGGCCCACCCAAATGTGGAGGCGGGCCTGATCCGGCCCACAGGCCGTAGTTTGGGGACCCCTGCTTTAAAGAAGCCTTCATTTCCCAGAATGCTTTGCCTAAAATCAAAATATCTGAGGGTTTTTTTTTCCTAAAGGAATCTGTTCGTTTCTTCTAAAACTGAGCTCTGAAGGTCGCAGAAGTTACTTCCATGTACTCGAGTACTCCTTTGATCTGGTTGGTAAGAAAACCACTCTTTGAAATGGGACTTTGAGAGAAACTTCACTGCAATCACATCAGAACCAAAGGTGATCTCCTGGAGCGTGCACGCCTTTCTGCTCTGGATCCAAAACCAACCTGAGCCGTGGCCCCTCCCTTCATCTGATCCAGGGATCTGTGTGCCACATAGCTCACCTGTGACTCATGAACAATGAGGAACACCTGCACAGGTGTGCCTGCTCTCCAACAGACGCAGCAGCTCGTGTTCATGAACGCAGCACATTTGAATGTCACAGCAGGTGGAACTGGTCCGGCCCGTCTGCCACACCTGTGTAGCAACCGAGACACCTGAGCGGCGTCTGCTGCTTCAGTCTCACCTGTCTGCTGGAACGCACACACCGACTGACGCTCTGCAGGGATGGACAGGCTGGCGAGGATGGTGGGAGACAAAGTGGGTGAGTGCAGCAGCCCAGATTTCTGTTTTCCTGGTTCTGACCGGTATGGACGACTCGGGTGAGCCTCTGGTTCTGGAGGTGAAACAGTGGGGGGGTCACAGCTCCAGAACCGGGTCTGAGCATGAGCAGAACCGCTTTTGCCCCCTGAATCAGGAGAAACTTCTTTTGATCTGGCCTACCCTCCAGCCTGTTTCCCAGTTCAGTCTGCTCTGCTCTCTGATTGGCTGCCTCAGGTGTCTCCTCACACTGACTGACTGAACACACCTGATCCAGGTAATCAGCACCACGAATTGGAGACAGCTGAAAACAGGCAGGGTGGCAGATCTCGAGGTCCAGGGTTGGGCAGCCCCGCTCCACACCTCGCCCTGTTTCCATGGTAACTAATAACAAGAATTCTGTCCAGAGGAGTCATCCGTACTTGTTAACAGAGTTATGTTATCAAAACTTGTATTTTATTCAAGCCGTACAAATGGAGTGATAAATGTAACTAAACTTAGTCGTGATGAAATTAGGAAACTCATGAAGTAAAAGAAAATGTTCATACATTTATGTCTAACCTTATCTTAAAAAAATGTCTTTTAAAAAAAAATTTTTTTTAATTTTTTTATTCAAGGAAAAGCACAGTCTGACTCTATAGTGTTATTCTATACATGTGTGCTAGTTTACAGCAGTTTTATTTTATTATTATTTTTTTTAAATATTTAACCCAGAACTAAATGGTTAAAGAAATATAGATTTGATGATTCAAAGACATTTCAAAATATATATGTATAGATGTATACGTATGTAGTTCAGGAGGAAACGATTTGATTATGAAACGATTTAATCTACAAGACATTAGACCAATAATACAAACTTTTCTCCACCAAAGTGCATTTTAAGTAAAGACCAGATCAGTATTCTAAACTTTTATTGAGAATATAAAAATTCTGACAGGAAAAATATTTGATTTGATTATCAAAAATCTTTCACATGATCTA
>NC_050526.1:15998359-16027210 GCF_002922805.2 Oryzias melastigma | reverse complement strand
CTAATAGAACAACTTTTCTAGTCTTCCAAGGGCAACTCAGTTAAAATCAGTTCTCAAGCATATGACATAAGACAACAAACAGTAAAAACCACGAGTTAAAGAAATAAAAACAAATAAATAAATAGAAAAAAAATACCATTAAAGGATAAAAGATAGGAACCGGTACCTTCTACACTCGGGTGTGTTCACTCTGATTTAAGATTAGATTTGTGGCATTTGGGATAAAAGTGATGGAGTACTTGTTAGTTTTCCTTGATGAAGGCATTTCTAAAAAAACAGGAAGACAGGACATGTTTATGTGTTTAAAATTGTTTTTTGATTTTTACACCATTTATTTTAGCCACATGTTAGCTTTTTTGGCTAAGTTAGCATCTACTGATATTTTTAGAGCTAATTTGGAGTTAAGCTTATATTTTAGCAAAATTGTATTTTTTTAAATGAAATTCTTCCAATTCTTTGTGCCCTTTCTACAAATTATCCAAGTTTGGTATCAATATGTTCAGCGTGTTCACAACATTCAGTAATTAAAATAAATGTCTTCAGCATCTTTAGGGACCACATTCGCCATAACACGTTCACACCAGCATTTGTGCAGGTAATGCAACTCTTCTCGTTCTGTTTGTGCTGCAGGGGACATGGTGGAGGGCGCGGTGAAGAACGCTCTGGGCATCGAGGACAAAAAAAAGGACGAGAAAAAGGGAGGATTTATGTCCTTCTTTGGAGGCGACAAGGACAAAGAGAAGGAGAAGGAGAAGGACGGCGGGATTTTCTCGTTTGGAGACGACGACAAGAAGAAGAAGGATGACGATGGAGGCTTCTTCTCAAAGGTCTTTCACAAACACGACGATGACGACGATGAGAAGGGCAGGCAGAAGAAATCCGGGTTTGATGGCCTCTTTAGTGAGGCGGGGCCTGAAGGAAGTGGAGGAGGACACCATGAAGGAGAGAAACACGGAGAGAGTGGAGGAGGTGAAGAAAACAAAGGACAGATAGTTGACTGTGACAGAGGTAAGGACACTGCAGCTTCTCCAACTCTCACTTTGAAAACTCAGGTCTGAAGTTTTCCTCTTTCGGTTTCCTCAGACCTCCTGGACGATCTCATGGAGGTGGCTGCAGAAACCTCAGTGGAGAAGTAAAAGATCCTCCTGCTTGTCCTAAACCTCAAAGCTCCGATTGGTCAGCACAAATGGACTGATCAGGCTCCGCCCACCACTGACAAGAGGAGTCTTTCATTAAAGCTTTGCGGCGACTGACTTCCATGTTTCTGATTTTAACAACCAAACATCCGACACGAACGCCCGCTCCCAGCAAAAATCTGTCAAACCTGAAGTTCTGGAACCATGGATGTTCTGACCTGGATCTTCAGTTACCTGGAAGTGTTTAAGTGTCCAGGAGTGACGATCGGGTTTCAGGAATCGGATCTCTTTTTGTCATTTTGCTGCACATCTTTTGTGTCAAAAACCCCCAAAAACATTGTCTTCTTTTTTTACTTAATGTCACACATATTACCTGTTTGTGTTTACTGTGTATTCATTCATTAAAAGATCCATATTTTAGCATTAAACTTTATCAAGTAAAAAATCTGTTGATGTTCTCACTTTCTTTAAGCTTCAGTTAAAGAGTGAATCCATAAGAGATCCATGTTTCTGTAAAATCTTCCAGATAAACTTGTGTGATATGACAGTCAGTGTTGGGTAAATTACTTTTTAAAAAGTAATTGATTACTTTAGTTATTGGGTGAAATTGTAATTAAGTTACTCAGTTTTTTCTTATTTAATCTCCATTTCGTTTCATTTAACAGACAGAAAATGTCAGAACCTATGAAACTTAAGTAACAACATAAGTGCAGTTTATTACAAAATTTGAACTTTAACTTGTTACATTTGTAACTCAAAGTATAATTTAATGACAAAAGTGATTAAATTACTTGAATTCCTTACTTTCTAACCTGTTACCCCAACTCTGGACACGAGCACAGATACATTCGTTTCTCAGGACACAGATGTTCCTGCAGGGCTGAAAGCGGACTCCATCTGCTGCAGATCCTGGAGTTTCCTGCAGCTGAAGGTCGGCCGTTCCTCACGTGGGGATCTGGAGATCCAGCAGCGTGAAGCTCTGTGTGATGGGGATGCTGTTCTCGTCACACAGGAAGTGGCTGCGCAGCGTGACGATGACGGTTCTCCGGGGGAGGGAGAGGAGGCTCTTGATCCGCTCTGCTGCGACCTGAATGAACTTCACGTCCGAGTCCGGAGCTGAAAACGACAGGAGAAGGGTTTAGTGGAACCAGCGAGTTTCTGGAAACTGCAATGAAAATCTGTTTCTCCTGCAGGCGTTTGTCCTTCAAGTCTGAGATAATCAGAAACGTGTAAAGAATCTTGTTTTGGGCCGACGCCCTCACAGTATGAAGTAGAGCGACATTTCACCGAACGTCCCTTTAAGAACACACCCTGAAGGGAGGCGGCTGACACACCACATTCAAGGAACCTGCGCTGGAGAATCAGAGATTCATGGTCAAAATGAAGAGATAAACCTGAGGGTGGAAGTCTGAGCTTCTTCTAGGAAAACCAGAAGCTCTAGAGGCTCTGGAAGAGTCAGAGCCTTCTGGGAAGAACTTCTGGTTCCTCCCTGACCTGAACAGGTGACGCTCCTGCCCTGTGGCTCCACGTACCTGAACTCCTCTGCAGTTTGTCAGGAGGAGCTTGAAGAATCTTCTGTAGAGGATCTGAAGGAACCTGCACCTGCAGGTGGCTGTGATCCCCTCCCCTCACCGTCAGCACACCTGGTCTGAAGAAGAAGAAGAAGAAGCTGTGAGAAAGCTGCTCTGATGTTCTCTCACGATGTCACTAGAGCTGCCACAAACCATTATTTAATAGTCACAGATTATTTTATCCAATTAGTCGACTAATCAGGTCATGTACAAAGTGGGTTTAAAGCTCACATCTTAACCATCATTAGCTTTAAACCAACTAAAGATGAGATATATTCACATTAGCATTAACTGCAACAATGTTAGTGTGAATGCTGTGAGCTGAATTTGGCCGCTGAAGATGCTGAAACTGAAAGCCAGCTAAAATACTAGTTAAATGCCAAATTAGACTAAAAAAGGCTAAGTTAGCCAAAACAGCTAGCATGAAGCTGAAATATTAGCTAAACTCCAAAACAGACTAACAACCTTCATAAATGCAATAATACTCAAAAAAGCTGCAGAATGTCATTATAACTTTCCACTTTACTACACTGACTCCATATGAGAATAAAGTAACGACTAATCGACTATTAAATTAGTCGTCGACTATTTTAATAGTCAATCTATTGTCAATTAGTCGACTAATCGTGGCGGCCCTCGATGTCACTGATGGCACCTGTAGTAGCGGCGCACCGCCGTGTGCGGCAGGCAGGGGTAGCACGGGCCGTAGATGCCGTTGGCGTCGGTGTCGAGCTCGGTGGAGCAGCGACTGCAGCCGGTGTAAGTGATGTCATCCCCCAGGGTCGCCGTGACCGCAGCCAGGGTGGCGGCGCTGTCCAGAACCAGCTGTGGCGCGCTCTGAAAGCGAAAGGCCACCACCTGGACCCTCAGCTCCACCTCACCTGCAGCGGGACAGCACCACATGACCTCGTGGTTCGGCTGCAGCGGGACAGCACCACATGACCTCGTGGTTCGGCTGCAGCGGGACAGCACCACGTGACCTCGTGGTTCGGCTGCAGCGGGACAACACCACATGACCTCAGAGGCGGCAGGTCCAGCTCACCGCTGTACTTCTGGGACAGCAGGGTGTCCACGTCCAGCTCCAGGGGGGGGCTGGCTCTGGGCAGAAGCATCCGCTGGAAGTCCAACAGGCGGCGGTCGGTCGGGTCCAGAGCCCGGACGGAGCTCCAGGGAGTAGAGTGGAGTTCTGGGAGGTCAGAGGTCAGCCCCTCCCTCACCAGGAGGTTGTGGAAGTCCCACACAGCTGAAACAAACAACCACCAGCGCCTCTGAGCCTCCGTAAATGTTCAACCACACAGACCCTCGGCGGTACCTTTGTTTTTGCTGAATCGAGGCAGCCAGGCCACAGTCGCCCCCCACAGCAGCAGCACCCCCTGCTGGCCACCGGGCTGCTCCACGGTGAGAACCGCCTTTGTCTCAAACGCAGACCTTCTGCAAGACTCCGCCTCGCTGCGCAGCTCTGGAGAGCGAAAGTTCAACAGTTGTGCTCCAAGAATGTGCTGAGACTGGAGTATTTGCTAGGCCACGCCCACTCTCACCTGAGCTAAGGTGTTTCTGGGTCACACGCAGCAGTGCGTTTACCAGCGTGTTGACTCTCAGAGCCCTCAGGGAGGCGTAGGGGAGGCGGTTCAGGTCCTGAGGGGTGTGTCTGGGTAGAGACACCAGCAGGGGGCGCCGCTTCCTGACAGCGGTGCAGAGGGAGGAGAGCGAGCGAGCATCAACATGGTGGGACACTGAGAGAGAGAGACGGACACTAATGACTGAGTAACACAGAGAAGAAGGAGCTGATTGGCTGAAGGCGTACCTGGTGGTGGGGAGGAGGCGTGGCCAATGTTGAGGAGTTTGCTCCTGAAGGTGGACTGAAGCACCGTCTCTCCTCTCCACCTGTCCTCCGTCACCTTCAGACCTGAGCAGGACACAGAAACACCTGAGGACAAACCCACTCCCACCTACCTGGAGGATCCACGGATTCACCCCCCCACCCCGGGTCCGACCCCAGATTAACCCCCGCCGATCACCTGTGATGAGCAGGAGGTCTCCGGGGTTCACCGTCAGCGCCCAGAACGCAGCCCGCCTCCACAGCACCACCTTCACGTCCAGGTGAGACTGGTCTGTCACCACAACGGAGGCCAGAGGAACCGCGGTCCCCGCCGACGGGCCGGACTTCACCTTCAAACACAGAACCTTCAGAACCCCAGAGACGGGCCGGACTTCACCTTCAAACACAGAACCTTCAGAACCCCAGAGAGGGGCCGGACTTCACCTTCAAACACAGAACCTTCAGAACCCCAGAGACGGGTCAGCTCGACACACGAGTTCAGATGAATGTCAGCCGCTCGTCCACCAGAACAAAGTCTTTCATATTCAAAGCTCGGAGCTCAAGTGGATAAATAAATTATTCACTGAAATGTTTGTGTTTGTTCCATCTGTTCAATAAGAACTCAGTAAATGAACAAATCAGAGCACACACACACACACACACACACACACACACACACATGTGTTTGTGTTCATGTGAGTCATGTAGAGAACGGCTCACGCTTCATGATTCTCCCACAGCATTAATCAGCATTAATCAGTTTTCCACGACCACCTGGTCTCTGTACCTTTAGAAACAACGCTCCTGAACATTCTTCTACGGTGGTCGACACGGCTCACATAAATGCAAAAGAAACAACACAACGACAATAGTCCCAACACAATGACAAAAGCCACAACACAACAAAAATGAATAACTGACTTTTTTTAAGTTTCTTTCAGTTTTAAGCTGTTGGTGCATCAACAGCTTGAAAACTTTGAGAATTGACCTGAGAGGAGATAAATGAAACTAAGTGTTGTGGTTTTTGTTGTGTTGTGTTTTTGTCATCGTGCTGTCTTTTTTGTTGTTGTGTTGTCTTTTGTCGTTGTGTTGTATTTTTTGTCGTCGTGTTGTATTTTTTGTTGTTGTGTTGTCTTTTGTCGTCGTGTTGTGTCTTTTGTCGTCGTGTTGTGTCTTTTGTCGTTGTGTTGTATTTTTTGTTGTTGTGTTGTCTTTTGTCGTCGTGTTGTGTCTTTTGTCGTCGTGTTGTATTTTGTCGTCGTGTTGTGTCTTTTGTCAATGTGTTGTATTTTGTCGTTGTGTTGTGTCTTTTGTCAATGTGTTGTATTTTGTCGTTGTGTTGTGTCTTTTGTCAATGCGTTGTGTCTTTTGTTGTCGTGTTGTGTCTTTTCCATTTGTGTAAGCCGTGTCGGCCATTCTCCACGTCCAGAAGAACACACGGACTCACCTGGACCTCCTTCAGGTGACACGGGTGCACCACCACCACGAGGACGGAGAAGCACGCCCCCACCCGGACACACCTGTCCAAAGGTGTGGTGCGGTTCTGGAGTCCTGCTGCAACAACCCCAGAGTCCTCAGAGATCAGGGGTCTTTTGGCGCATGGGATCTCTGCTGGGGGGTCACAGGGGGAGGCCTCCTGAGAACAGAGAACGCCGTCTGTGGTGACCTCAAGGACGACGCCTCCTGCCTCCACCCGCTGCGTCGGGCGCTGGGGGCTGAAGAGCTCGGAGGAGCAGCCTGGGGAGGGAGTTGTGGGGCTGAAGAGCTCAGGGGTGTTGGAGGAATCGGTGGGAGGGGTTTGGGGTGGTTTGGGCGGGGTTTTCTCTGGGCTGTCTGCTGACTGGACGGCGTGCCGGCCTTTCAGCATCAGAGCCTGACTCAGGGTCCAGGTGCTCAGGTAGTGAGTCCGGGTGGACACAGGGGGGGGTTCGGGGGCGGGCAAACATTGATCCGGTCCTTCTGGCTGAGCAGCAGGAAAACAGAAGTCCAGATACTCCTGCAAGGACCCCAAACATGCACCCCCCTCCTCAGAGCCGGACCCCCCCTCCATGATGGGAGCCTCAGTCTTTGACCGATCCTCCTGACCTCTTGACCCGGACTGGGATTGGTCAGCCTCATCCTCGTCTTCACCTGAAGAAGATGGAAAGGTTTTCATATTTCACTTAAAAAAAACACAAACAACGACCACAAAGACAAAAAAACAAACACGCAAAAGCAAACAAATCAAAAACAAGCCGAGTGATGAAGCAGCAGTCACATGATCAAAGTCTTTCACCCAAGAATGTGCTCTTCTGCATGAATGTTTTGTGGTCAGCAGCGCCCCCTGCTGACCACAAAACAAAAAACAGAAGATTATGTTTTCATGGAGATGTTTTATTGATAATCAGACCTAAATGTGAAAAGTTGGAAGGAATTTATTAAAAACTCGTCTTCTTTCCAAATCTGTGATTGTTGCTCCAAATGTTATTTACAAACACAAACCCTCTTTGGGTCCCTGAATGCCTCACCTGATGCAGGCTTGAGCTTCCCGTCCCTCCAGGTGAGCTCCAGGTGTCTCCAGCGGACAGGAGGACGACTGCTCACCTCCACCGGGGCTTCAGGTGCAGAAGTGGGGGCCGGAGCCCCGAGAAAGACGTGGATTTTTGGCCGCTTGCTCATGCCGTCTGCTGACAAAAAGAGATCAAAAGACGTTTAGAGAGGCTCTTAAATGTGATAAATTAAACTGAAGTAGAATAATACGGTAAAATAACAGAAAAGCTGCAATAAAACAATAAAAATTCAAAAAGTGAACACTTTGCTGACATTTAGAATGTATTGACAAAATAAATCATTTTGTTTCTCTTTCTACAGTGTTGTATAATTTATTTATAGCTATAGTATAATGTATTTTTAAATTTTGCACATTTATTTGCTCATTTTTACAAATGTGCAACACTGGAATTGGGGTCTGGTTTGACAGTTAGGCTTCTCACATGGAAATTTGTCTGATTGAAAAAGTTAGCTCCAAAGCTGCTACATCCGTCCAAAATGCAACTATTTTGTAAAAACTTAAGACTTTTACCCTAAAGATGCATAACTGGAAACAACAATAAAATATTTGGATCATAATAGAAACAAAAAACCCACAACGATTTTTCTAAAAACAACAAAACTTACATGAATTTGGATATTTTTTAACTGAAAATCATGACATATGTTATATATCTTTAAAAGCATTGCAGTGGTTCGCTCTATTGTTTAAACATTTAATTAAAAACTTTTTGAATGTTTTTAGTTTAAACTTCAAATTAAAATTCTGCATTTATTTTGAAAATGTCGGCCGGAAACACACAGCCTTTTTACTGTTTGTTAGCTAAATCCCGCATAAAACAAAGACAGATGTTAGTGGAGATGTTAGTACCGCTAAGTACCACAGATATAACAAACGAGCTCGTGGCAGCGTGTTTGGTCTCGTGCGCTTTGGTTTACCTTTATGACAGCATTTGCTGCCGCACCGGAACTCGCTGTTCTTCTGCGTCGCGCGCGCGGAAGTCCGTCATTTCCTTTTTACGTCTCAAAAAGTTACCCAGCTCCTACATGTTTTTCACAGTGACCGCGCACGCCAGCCTGGCTGTACCGGGTCATTGTCCACGGCTACAACCGTGCATTGGACCGGGGCGAGATTCATTTCCTCGCGCAGGCCCGCGCTTGTGTATGGCAAGCGAAAAGGCCAAAAAACACGTTCTAAAATAGCCGTGAATATTAGGGGGTTTTCCGTCATATTTTGGCCCTTGGCGCTTGACATGTAGTAGAATCACGTGATCTGTGCCAGCTTCCCCATCAGAAGCATAGACTGTATATAAGAATAATTATTATTTTTACAGACAATGATCACGAGGGACATTTGGAAGTGAGAGATGTTATTAAGAACTGAAGGATTCTGCCCCCCAAACACACTCACTCACTCCTGGTTCTGTTCCCAGGTTTGACCCAAACCAGGAAGTTCGGACTTTTGCAGTTTCTCCCGAAGCTGCAGGAGGCAAGTTTTCCATTGAATACAACGAGGAAAAGCACCTAAAATCTGATTTCTAACAACTTTTTTGTTTTTTGTATGTTTTTATAATATTCAATAACAACTTTGCATTTTTTTAGTTAGTCCTTTAATTTTACCAGAGATCAGATGTCTCCAAACAGAACTTCTAATAATTCCAGTCAATGTTCCAACACCAATTCAGGCTTTTCTTTAACTGCAATGTCTACATATGTACCTTAATTTAACCTTCATCAATAAAGACAAACAAATATACATAAATACACGTATATGTCTGTCTGTTTGTGCATCTATCTGACTGTCTGTATTTGCGTTCCTCCCTCTGGATGAAGTTTCTCTCTTCAGAACCATAACTGTTGTTCATACTAGGCTTCGGCGGTATTCAAATTTTAATATTCCTCCACAATTTACCTCAGTTTACAGTATAACCTTGACTAATTAAGAACTTCATAAGCACCACTGAAGTGACTTTACCAAACTGCTGGGTTTGTCTCCACCGTACAAAATGGAATACAAGACACAATTATTAAAAGAATAACACAAAATGGTTGGATAAACTATTTTATTAACAGGCTGTCATTGTGGCTCCTTATTACGTTTTTTTTAAATTCTTTTTTGTGATTTTTTTCCCAAAACTAATTTCATTTTTGTAAGTACAAAAATATGTTTTTACTAACATTTTTCAAATAGCTCAAAAGCTGAACTTTGTTGATAAAGTAATTAATATTTTTAGGCCTGTACTCTGCTATATTTATGAATATATTAATGACTTCCATTGTTCTCATTTTTTAGCTGTAAAAAATATTTGTAAAAATAAAAATAAATCTTGCTCTGTCTCCAAAATCTTATTTATCAAGACTAGAACCGTGTATTTTTTTCATGTAACACGAGTCTTGGAGAAGAACAACTTGCTTTTCTTTTACTTAAACTGTAAATATTTTGTTTATAAATATTTTCCTCTACTTTATTTTGATTTTGCACGGGTAGTGCCCGCCCCCTCTTTTAGCCAGTCAGCGCTCGAGCTTGACTCCTGGAATTCCCCTTCAGCTGCGGGGTTTTCCGAGCGGACTGGCAGGCTGCAGTCGCCATGACAACAGAGCTGAGAAGCATCAAGCGCGCGGAGCACAGCCAGGGGAAGACATCCGGAAACAGAGTCAGCTGTCAAAATAAAAGTCGATCCTGATAGAAATGAAATGAACTTGAACCTTAAAGTCACCACTCCTTCACCACAAAGAAAAAAGGGCATCAAATATTACAGATCTTTATTCATTGTCGTTCTACGGACTTCATAGAAGACTTATGAATAAATTATAATCTTAAGATTGCTGTGTAAAATAGTTTTATCCTTATTGGTACAAAAAGTGTACAATTATGATATGAAGTCTACACAGATGCACACCATTACACACAATGTAATTCTTACAGATTTTCATTTTTCCACATCGTTCAAATTTATTACTTTTCTGGCTTTTTCAGAACATTTTGTGAAACTTTGTTTTTTGTAGCTTTTTAAATTCTTGATCTGTTCTGTGCCGTCAATATAAATAACTACACTTACTGTGAATAGACTAAAGAAAACACTGTTGTAAATACTTTTTTCGATTTATATATTCTTTCAGAAACATGAAATCTAAATCTCAGCATTTACAAGAGTTACAACTTTGTTCAACAGTATTTTACACAACTTATTCACTAATGTGTTTTATCAAACCTGATCCCCTCTCAAAGAATAAGAACACATATCCTAAAGACAATAGAAACATTGATTATAAACTGAACAAACACCAAAAGTAAAACAGAGTCCAAGTATTCCATCCATAAAAATAACATTTTCTTAACAAAATTAATGAAAAGTTGCCAGATATTCTCAAATTCCTATCTTTTGTATTTTAAATAATAAGTAATCCTATACAAAGGGACACCTGGCAACATTTCGTGAAACTGTTGAATTATGCTTGCACTGTAGATGTTTTACCAGGGTTTGGTGATACATATTTTTGCATGAAACAAGCAGAGATTTATAAATGTATTTCCCCCTTTATGTATGCTCAGAAAAATGCAGAATTAAATAATAATAGAAAACTTAGGATCCAATTAAATCTGCTTTAAAATAATTTTCTCTATTATAACTCTGTTTTTTTGTTTTTGCATTTGGTTACCACACATTTTGCACAGATATCTGGTATAATTGTTGATTTCTAATATAATTATATATAGTTAATTATTTTACATTTAATTCATTGAATTAAAATAACTCACAAAAAAGATTAATTTACCAAAAAAAATTATCAATACATTTGATATGAAAAGAACACATGAAAATATGTCCTTAAAGTATTTTGAAAAGCCCAAACCGGAAGTGCTATGTCTTCTTTTCCGCTTCTTTGACGCTCGTCAAAGTTCGGACTTTCTCGGGGAAACGGAGGTTTACAGAGCTGAAGAGCGGCGTTCGCTGCCGGTAAACTGGTCGGGACGCCCCGCGGAGGGACAGCGGAGAGTTTATCACAAGTCAGAGCAGAAGTTGAAGCTTTCAGTTTGTTCAGGATGAACTTCTGTTAGGAGCGGAAGGCGTCGAGGTGAGTTCAAAGTGCCGCCGAGAAAATCCGTCGTTCCTGTGAGGTGGGGGGGTACGTGTCGCTGAAACAGCCATGTTTACGGTTCATGAGTTACCTGTTTGGGGCTTAAACCGAAAGTGTTTGTCAGCCGAACCGAACCAGAGATTCATGACTTATTTTGACGCAGTGATTTATTATTTCTGGTTAAACTTTCATAATTTGTTGGTGATTTTGAGTGAATCTGCGCCAGAATCTCTGCAGTTTTTAACCCGAACTTCTCAGTGACACATCTGTCATAAAACCTCGTGGTTCTGCTGTGACAGGAAAGATCCACACTGAAGATCAGGTACCGGTTAGACCAGAACTGGTTCTGATTCTTCCACGTTTCCATTAAAATCAGTTTGTTTTGGTTATGAAAATGTGTTTTCATGTATTCATAAGATCAAATGTGGAACTTCAAATTATTAAAATACAAACTATGAGTTTTATTAACTACTATCCAATGTATTTTAGAATAAATTTTTAACAGTAATTCGTGAAAAATCAGTTTGATTGAACTCATTTGAAATCATTTTAATTCAAATGAAATCTTTTGTCATTCAGTTTCCTTGTGACTCAGAGGTACGGTGGCCTGTAGGGACAAACGAAGCAGGAAAACGAGCTTCACATCTAAGAAAACCTCAAATTCACGTTTATTTCTTAGCTTTGACCTTTTGGGGCTTCTGTAGGAGATTGGTCGAAGAATCGTACCATCCAGGATGTTAACATTTCTTCTGATTAGCTTAACTGTCCCCGAATAATCCCAGAGAAGGAAGAGGAGGACGGGGAATTCCCTCTTCGGCGGCAGCTCTCAACGCCAACTGACTCTCAGTTTGTCCTCCACAGAAAATTCCCAGGAGGGGGAAGTCTGTTATCGTCATCCTTCACCTGCGGAGCCGCCATCGCTTCTCTCATCATCAAGGTTTCTGCTGAGTCATGGCCAGCGCTCTGAGGTTTGTGTTTGGGTTCTTCTCGGGATGGGTTCTGTCGGAACCCAAATGCAGGAGATCAGGAGCCTGCAAGGAGATGATGGATAAAAAAGAGTTCAGACATTAACTTAAAGAATCCGTAAAGACATGGAAAACAAAAATAACAGAAGAAGAAATATGAATTTTTTAGTTCTTAAAGTGTTTGCTACGGTGGCCCAGAGAGCTCAAGAACATAAACACCTTCCTCTATTGACAACTGAAGTGTTTGTGTTGTTGTTTTAATTTGCAGGTTGAGCTTTCCAGGCCACCGTAGTTCTCCTCTGTCCTACAGGGTCCATCAAAAGTACAAGAAATGTATTTTGAAATTAGGGCTGCCACGATTAGTCGACAAGTAATCGAGTGTTCAAATAGTCGACGACGGATTTAATAGTCGTTACTTTATATTATACGGAGTCAGAGTGTAGTACTTTTGTCATTATTTGACTCAGTGACACCAAAACTTAATCTTTAGTGAAAAATAGTTCCTTGTTTCAAATGTCGACCTCATTAGAGAGATCAGGAATATACTTCCCATCAAACTCATTTTGACAGGTGACCTTTGACCTTATTTACTCTTTATATTAGGGGTGTCAAACTCATTTTGGTTCAGGGGCCGCATTCAACTCGACTGATCTCAAGTGGGCCGGACCAATAACCTAATAGCAAAATAACCTTTGGTCGACTTCTTATCTGTTGCTTTGTCATTGTTTTGTTTTTTTCTCAGTTGAAAAAAATGCCACAAACAACCCAGTAGCCTAATCACTTATTAGTACACATTTTAACACAGAGGCCAAAGGATTTCCAACTAAGTGGACTTTACTTTTTTAAAAAAATGTTTACGTAATTTTATACAGACTGAATGTTTTATATCTGACATTGAGTCAATCCTGATTGTAAACTCAAGAGGGGGCTATAGAAAAAAATAAAAACCCTGCCTAAAATATCAATGTGCAAATCTGTAAAAAATAAATCGGCTCAATTAAACTTCCAAACATTTGTGAACATAAGAGTTTGTAGTAAACTTCCTTTTTTCTCCTGAAACTCGGCATCGTTTGGAGTTCACCAAGCGTCAATATCAGGATTCAAAGTGACAAAAAATGTCACAATGTCAGTGTGCAAAATACAAAGAAATGTCCAAAAATCTGTTCCTGCGTTGGCTGCTTTTCCTTTACTCTCCCTAATGGCGGATTTGCACATTGTGGTCATGTCTTTACAGAACCAGAACTCGCCACAGGAACGGGCTGGATAGAAACGTGCTTTTTTTTAATATCCTTGTACTTTTCTCTCCTCATGACTCGGCCGGATTAAACCAACAGATGGTTTAACTTGTTTGTTTGACAACCCTGCTTTATAAAATGATAAACAATTGTTACGTCATCTTGAGGGGCGGGGCACCTGTCAAAACACGTTTAATGGATGCTGTGGGGTCAAAGGTCACCTGTCAAAACCAGTTTGATTGATAGTATATTCCTTATCTCTCTCATTTGATTTAATCTTGTTTTAATCCCAGAAATTAATGAAGAACAGAAGCTGCAAGATTCATTTAAAGTTTAATAAACTATTGTCTTTATTTTTAGTTAGTTTAAAGCTAATGATGGTTAAGATGGTTTATTTTATTCTAAAAAAATATTACTTTTTTTTTTACTTCTTTAAATTCTGGCTATATTTTATGTTTTCTTTTATTGTGAAGCATTTTGTGACAAAGGTGCTACACAAAAGAACTTTACCTGCTCACTTACTTTAAAATACAATTATTTTATCAAACAAAGATGTTAAAAAGTAGAATTTGTGCTGCTGTCAGTTGAAGTTCAAGTTTCAGTGAATGGGATTTTCAGCAGCTTCTGTACAGTATTTATGGAAGAAGAAGAAGAAGTTTGTCTTGGATGTTCACTGTAGTGCTGCCACAAACGATTATATTAATAGTCGACTAATCACCGATTAATTTTTTCTGATACGTCGACTAATTGGGTCATTCGCAAAGTGGATGTAAAACACAAATCTTAACCATCATTAGCTGAAAACTAGATATATAGCATTAGCTGTGATGATGTTAGTGTGAATGCTGTAAGCTGAATTTGGTCGATGAAGATGCTGAAATCACTGAAGCTGATAGCCAGCTAAAATATTAGTTGAATGCGAAATAAGCCTAAAAAACTGAAAGACAATCCTAAGTTAGCCAAAACAGTTAGCATGTAGTTGAAATATTAGCTAAACACCAAAATAGCCTAAAAAAATCTTATTAAATAGCAAAATAGACCATAAATCTATCAGAATGTCATTCTAAATGTCAACTTTACTACACTCTGACTCCATATAATATAAAGTAACGACTAATCGACTATTAAATTAGTCGTTGACTATTTAAATAGTCGATTAGTCGTTGATTAGTCGACTAATGGTGGCGGCAGTAGTTCACTCCTGATGGGAAAGAAGCCAAAAGCTTCTGAACTGAAGAAAAATACAGATACTTTTCAGTTTTTCTTATTGATCGCTGGAACTTTGATGCCGTTGCCGTGGCGACTGTGAAGGTCAGGCAGTTCTGTGGATTCCTTAGACTTCCCCGCTGGGTTTTTGTTGGTTGCTTTTTTTTTTACTTCTGGACTTTTATGTAAACGTCGATGCTGCGCTCTGATCGTATGGCGCAGTCGAGAGGGGGACGTCCCGCCGCCGAGGGGAAAGGCGCCTCAGATGAGTTTGACTGAGTCAAACGGTGATGCGAGGCGGGTTTTTCTCAGTGGGGAAGAGACAGGAAGTCTGTCAGAAAAAGCCAGAGAAGCACGGCGAGCCGAGCAGAGAGGAAGTGTCAGAGCGCCGCTGCCGCCGGAGGAACCTGCTGGAGCTCTGCTCGCCGCCTCAGGTCTGTGCTTTACCAGCTTCCCCGGGAAGTACTCGGATTACAGCCTCACAGCAGCGTCAGGCTTTTACTTTGAAGAATTGCTTTCCTGAAGCCTTCAATAAGCGTATGTCATTGGAGCGTAACGGCGAGAGCTGGGCTCGATGGTGGGCGGAGCCTTCGTTGTTGTGGGCTGTCCAGGTCAGAGTGACCCGTCTGCAGACTCGGACCTGCAGCTGACCCGGCTGAGGTCCAGAGGCTCAGAGCCAGCAGAGCATTTCCTTCCTTCTGGCTGACATCATCGCCCCCCCCCCCTGCTCTCTGCTTGGGATTCTGGGGGTTTTCCTCAGCTCGCCACTTCCAGGAAGTGACTGCGGGGAGGGGAGGCGGGGCGTAGCAGTGAGAGAGAGCTGCAGTGAGCCTCTCTCGCCCGTCCTGTGAAAGTGAAAGTGCTGCAGAGTGTTTGTTTTTGAGTCTGTGAGGCGTTCAGAGGCTGTAGGGATTCTGACAACTGCTGTGTGTTTGTGCTGCAGGATGAGCGAAGCCTCCTTCATCAACTACGACAACGAGGTGAGTCTCCCTCATCCCTCAAACCTGCAGACACACTTCTAATCTTTATTTTCATTTATAGACACACTTTGACTTAAATTGTGTCATTTTTAATAAAGATGGAGGACATGTATGAAGAACATTTAGCTTAAAACAGCATTATTGAGTATTTATTTATTCAAATTGTTGTTAATCAGGAGCAGATGAAAAAATTATGTTTGAAAAAGATCGTAGCTGTGACATAGAAGCTTTAATCAGCAGACCACAAGCTCCGCCCCATTCTGACGCATCCACCTGCAGACGAATAGATCCGTGAACGTCTTTGATTTCCTCCTCTAAGCTGGAATCTGGATCAGAACTGTGCGGCTGGATAACTCACTCACGCTAACGTTAGCTTGGAGGTGTGAGGGGCTATAAGGTAGCAAAAGAGCTTGAAACAGATGCATGATGGGAAGTGGGGGCCGTCTTACTTTGTGCCAAAAGACCTGTCCAAAATTTGGAATTTTAATGAACTCCTGCCGCTCTGCAGAAACTATGTCCTAGAAAACGACAGATTTAACAGATGAGGGTTTAGTGCATGTGCAGCAGAGCTGTTGTGACGTAAAGAAGATCATTCAGAGAGAGTCTGTGACAGTTTGACAGATTTAAAAGGAGAAATACTCGGAAATACAAAAGTAAATAATTTCTTATTACATTTGTTCTCTTTCAGAAGAAAAATGACAGACATGTTAAAAACAAAAAAAAACCATGATTTTCATCAGAGGGGGACTTTAACCGTGAAGTCGTGAAAGTCCCTGCAGCTCCAGAGTCATGTGCGATCATCTGACCTGATGCTGAAATGAGTCAGAAATGTTCAGGCGGAGCTGTCTTTAAAAATCCTCATCGGCTGAAAGATGATGATGAGCCTCTACAACACGAGTGTCAAACCTGAGATCCAAAACACACCTGAGGTCGCGGGGCGAGCAGGATAAACATTTATAGAACTCTCTAAAACTACAGTTTTAAAACTTTAAAACTGTAACTTCTAAACATAATTATAAACTAGATATATAGCATAACCTGTGATAATGCTAGTGTTTAAGCTGAAGATGCTGAAATATTAGCTGAACGCCAAATTAGCCTAAAAAACAAAAAAACCCCCAAAAACTTAGGTTAACTGAAACAGCTAGCATGTAGCTGGAAAAGATAGCTAAACATCTGAAAAAAAGATTAGCCAAAACAACTAGCGTCTTCATATTAGCCTAACTCCAAAACAGCCTAAAAAACTAACAGAATGACATTTTTTAAAACTTTAAAACTTTAATTTTTTAACATAATTATGAATAATAAAAAGGCAGAAATATTATTCCGGAATAAATCAACTTAAACCTTAAATAACTTTCAATATTTTACTCTCTATAAAAATATATTAATAACCATTAATAACAATAAAATAAAATGACCTGGAGGGCCAGATATGATTACCTGGAGGGCCGGATCCGGCCCCCGGGCCGTGACTTTGAGATGCAGTGGAGTCAGCTATTTGACCGTTGAAATATTTTTGAATTGATTTTGGGATTCTATTATTTAGGTGACCAAAAGCAGAAATGTTGTCGTTTTTTGTCGATCTTAAAGAATTTACCTGTAAGGAAACAAACCAAAGTAAAAACTGTTTACATTTATCACAACATAAAAACATATTTAAGCTAAAACTCCAGACTGTCGTCTTCTGGATGGTTTTTGTGCATCTATTGACAAATTTGTTACTTTTGTACCTGAACTCTATTGCGAACTTTCGGTTAGAAACCTATATTTAGTCAATCGGTTCCTCCTGTCGGATCAACCCGACCCGTTCCTACCCAGAACCCGGGCCGGTCTCCATAATCGGGCTGTGATGCTAACCTTGAACGTTTCCGTCCTTCAGCTGCAGCTCAACCTGATGCCGTATGACTACATTCCCCCGGTGGACATAAAGACTGAACCCTACATACCTGAGACAGGTGAGCGCCCTGACGTCATCGTGAAGTCATCGTGACATCATCGCGCAGCTCTGCCGTCTGAGCGTGCTCAGTCACACCTCACCGTCCTGCAGCTCACACACCTGCTTGTGTTTGTGTTTCAGTTCACGGTCCGTACATCCAGATCATCGAAGAGCCCAAACAGGTAAGCTCCGCCCCCCGAGAACCTTTTGGTGGTTTAACCCCCCCCATTCAACCCCCGAGTGCTCAGAGTCAAGAAGGGAGAAACTGGCGCCATTTTTAGAGTCTTTGGTGAGACTAGACCATGGATTGAATCCGTGACCTTTAGGGCGGACGCTCCACTCCTAGGCCGCTGAGTCAGTCAACCTGTTCGGTTCTTCTCTGTCTCCTTTCAGCTTCTTAGCAGATAAAACATCAAAATGTTTGGGATGTGTTTAGTCATCTTTTTGTTGACCTTTCGGCACATCCCCACAGCCAATCAGCTTCCACCGCTTCACACAGGTGGTTTGGTAGATGGATGTCTGTCCTGACACGAGCACATGAAGCTCACTTTTAAATGTGAAATATTTAAGGAAAAAGACATTTTATCTTTTAAAATCCTAAAAAATAAATATTTGGATCAGGTAATCGATCCTGAATCCAGTCTGAACTCTGAGCGTCTCTGGATCAGATCACACACCTGTTCAAACACACCTGTTCACACAAACACAAACCTGAAACACCTGTTCAGGTGTACCCCACCTTCACCTAGCTGGGTTGGCTCCAACATTCTTCTGACCTGATAGGTGGATAGATTTGTATTACCTTCACCTGCCAGTCAGAAATCTCAGTCTCAAAGGTCACCTGTTAGTGACCTGTTAGTGACCTGTTAGTGACCTGTTAGTGACCTGTTAGTGACTTGTTAGTGACCTGCTGGTGACCTGTTGGTGACCTGTTGGTGACCTGTTGGTGACCTGTTGGTGACCTGTTGGTGACTTGTTAGTGACCTGTTAGTGACTTGTTAGTGACCTGTTAGTGACCTGTTAGTGACTTGTTAGTGACCTGCTGGTGACCTGTTGGTGACCTGTTGGTGACCTGGTGGTGACCTGTTGGTGACCTGTTGGTGACCTGTTGGTGACCTGTTAGTGACCTGTTAGTTACCTGTTAGTGACCTGTTGGCTACCTGCTAGTGACCTGTTATTGACCTGCTAGTGACCGGTTAGTGACCTGTTAGTGACCTGCTGCTCTCTCTCTCCTTCAGAGGGGTTTCCGCTTCCGCTATGAGTGTGAGGGTCCGTCCCACGGCGGCCTGCCGGGGGCGTCCAGCGAGAAGAACCGGAGGACCTACCCGACGGTGAAGGTGAGTGAACCCAAGCTGCTTCACCTGCAGCTCGCTGGAGGCTCTGTTCCACCTGTACCTGTCTGTGTCTCAGATTAACAACTACATGGGTCCGGCCCGGGTGGAAGTGCAGCTTGTCACCCACACCGACCCGCCCAGAGTCCACGCCCACAGCTTGGTGGGGCGCCACTGCACCGAGAGCGGCACCTGCGTGCTGGACATCGGCCCCAACGACCTCACCGCCGCGTCAGTATCCAATCACGCTGCTGCATTTGAACCCAACTGGAAGTGACTGGTAACAAATGTGATGTCACTTCCTGCAGGTTCAGTAATTTAGGGATCCTCCATGTAACCAAGAAGGGCGTGGTCGACGTTCTGACCCGAAGACTGAGGGAGGAGAGGAGGAGACAAACCGGGGCACACTGTCACCTTACAGGTATACCCACACACACCTGTAACAGTATACACACACACCTGTAACAGTACACACACCTATAACAGTACACACACCTGTAACAGTACACACACACACCTGTAACAGTACACACACCTGTTACAGTACACACACACACTTGTAACAGTACACACACCTGTAACAGTACACACACCTGTAACAGTACACACACACACCTGTAACTGTACACACACCTGTAAACTAGTGCTGCCACAAACAATTATTTTAATAGCTGACTAAACGAGTCAGGCATAAAGTGGATGTAAAACACACATCTTAACCGTCATTAGCTTTAAACCATCTAAAAACTAGATATATAGGATCACCTGTGATAATGCTAGTGTGAATGCTGTAAGCTGAATTTGACCGCTGAAGATGATGAAATTGATAGTTAAAAATGGTTAAGTTGATAACTGAAAACACTGAAGCTAAAAGCTGAAAACACTGATAGTGATAGCCAGATAAGACATTATTAAAATCCCAAATTAACCTAAAAAACTGAAAAAAAAAGCCTAGGTTTGCTGAAACAGCTAGCATGTAGCTGAAGTATTAGCTAAACTCCAAAGTAGCTTAAAAAACCTTAATAAATGTCAAAATAGTCCAAAAAGCTAGCAGAATACTATTATAACTTTCCACTTTACTACACTCTGACTCCATATAATATAAAGTAACGACTAATCAACTATTAAATTAGTCGACTATTTTAATAGTCGACTAACCGTGACAGTTCTAGAGCGCACAAACCTGTTCAAGCAGACACTTGTTCACATACACATGATTATACACAAACACCTGTTCCACCGCACAGAGACTCCTCTGAAACACACATTCATGTGTGTGTGTGTGTGTGTGTGTGTGCACGTGTGTGTGTGTCCAGATGCTGACGAGGCCTCCATCCAGAAGGAGGTGAAGGAGCTCAGTAAGAGCATGGACCTGAACATCGTTCGTCTGAAGTTCACCGCCTACCTGGAGGACAGTAACGGAGGCTTCACGCGCGCGCTCAAACCCGTGGTGTCCAACCCCATTTATGACAGCAGTGAGTGTGCACGTTCATGCATGTTCGTGCACGTGCCGTGCACCGCTGCTGCAGCTGGAAGTGACTCTGGTTTCACCCACAGAGTCGCCCAACGCCTCCAACCTGAAGATCTCCCGCATGGATAAGACGTGTGGCTCTGTCCTCGGAGGAGACGAGATCTTCCTGCTGTGTGACAAAGTGCAGAAAGGTGAGGCCACGCCCCCATCCTGAAGGTCAGACCTGTGGTAGAGGTCGCACTGACCTCGGTCATGTCCTGCAGACGACATCGAGATCCGCTTCTACGAGGAGGACGACGAGGGCGGCTGGGAGGCGTTCGGGGACTTCTCTCCCACCGACGTGCACAAGCAGGTGGGTGTGTTGGGGGCGGAGCTACAGCAGCAAAGCCCGCTCAGCCACAAACCGGTCAGGTCTATCTCCTCAGTACGCCATCGTGTTCAAGACGCCGCCGTATCACAGCACCGAGATCCAGCGCTCCGTCACCGTCTTCCTGCAGCTCCGGAGGAAGAAGGCGGGCGACAGCAGTGACCCCAAACAGTTCACCTACATACCACAAGTCCAAGGTGAGGCGCCGTACCTGTACAGGTGTTCATCATCACGCAGCAGAGAAACATGACCGCTCTTCATCTTTCAGACAAAGAAGAGGTGATGAGGAAGAGGCAGAAGCCGCTGCCTCACTATGAGAACTGGAGAGGAACAGGAGGAGGAAGAGGGGGAGGGGCTGGGGGATTTGGGGGAGGAGCTACAGGAGGAGGAGGAGGAGGTATTTCATAACTTTTTTTTCTTTGTTTCTGCCTCCTGTGATGTTGAGGCAGCTGGGTTGTGGATCAGACTAATTCCTGGTTTCTTGTTAGGATTTCAGTTCCACCAGCAGATGAACGGAGGAGGGGGAGGAGGAGGAGGAGGAGCCTTTTACTCAGAAGGCTTCGCAGGCTTTCCTGGAGCAGCTCAGATGTCAAGCTCCGCCCCCCAGACGAGTGACAGACCAACAGGCTCGCCACTGCAGCAGCAGCTGCTTCAGATTGGTAGGAGGAGGCGGAGCCAAACAAACTCTCTCCATGTTTCTTTGTTGTTAATTTTTGTTTTTCCGCTTGCAGCCGCGTCGCTCAACAACCGCGTGTCTCAGATCGCCCGGCAGACCGCCGCCGCCCTGCTGCAGTACTGCCGCACCGGCGACACCCGCGCCCTGCTCGCCATCCAGACTCACCTGTGCAGCGTCCAGGACACCAACGGAGACACGTGAGTGTCATAAGCTCCGCCTTCAGAGCTGCTTGGAGGGGAGTGTTAAGGTGTGTTGGTGACTCCTCCCTCTCAGGCCGCTGCACCTGTCCATCATCCACCTGCAGAACGGCGTGACGCAGCAGCTCATCCACACACTGCTCAGCAGCCGGCAGCAGCGGATCCTGAACACGACCAACCACCTGCAGCAGGTAGAGCGCTCACCTTCAGGCCAGGGGTCCCCAAAGTCGTTCTTGTGAGGGCCACAGAATCTTCTCTGATGGGGGGTCGGCCTGTAAAACTGTAACAATCACAGCCTAAAGCTAAACATTTGTGGTTTTCCAAAAAGCAAAATTTTAAATAATTAATTTCTGCGATCTACAGAGAAAACATAACACTAAAACATTTTAAAAACTAGATATATAACATTACCTGTGATAATGTTAGTGTGAATGCTGTGAGCTGAATTTGACCGCTGAAGATAGTGCTGAGAGCTGAAGATAATGAAAGTGATAGTTAAAAACGCTGAAAATGCCAAATTAGCCCAAAAAAAAACTGGTGAAATGTCTAATTTAGCCAAAACAGTTAGCATAAGGCTAAAATATTAGCTAAACTCTATATTAGCCTAAGAAACTGAAAAAATCCTAAATTGCCATAACAGCTAGCATGTAGCTGAAAGATTAGCTAAACTCCAAAATAACATCAAAACGTCTATTTTAGCCAAAACAGTTAGCATGAGGCTAAAGTATTAGCTAAACCTTCTATGTGGGTCTCGATCGGCGTATCTGGGCCGAGCCAAATGTGGACGCGGGTCTGATCCGGCCCGTGGGCCGTAGTTGGGGTTCAGCTGCTTTTAGCCACGCTCACCCCCCCACCTGTCTGCTGATTCGCCCCTCTGCTCGCCGTAGACCCCCCTACACCTGGCGGTGATCACCCGTCAACCGAAGGTGGTGGAGGCGCTGCTGAGGGCGGGGGCGGACCCCAGCCTTCCAGACAAAGACGGTCGCAGCCCCCTCCACCTGGCCGCGTTGGCAGGGGACAGCTCCTTGCTCCGCCTCCTGCTGTCCCACCTGGGAGAACGCCACGGCCACCTGGTGAACACGCCCGACTACCACGGTGAGGGAGGCGCCGGTACTGGTCCGTCATGGTGGCGACACGCCGTCTCAAACAGGTCTGTCTGCAGGTCTGCAGCCGCTGCACCTGGCCGTGAGGAGGGACGGCGAGCGCTGCCTGCGCCTGCTGGTCGAGGGCGGGGCTAAGATTAACGCCCCGGAGCAGAAGAGCGGGAACACGGCGCTCCACCTGGCTGTGAGAGAAAACCTCTTCAAAGTCGCCTGTACACTCATCACAGAGGTAAGACGCCTCCCACAGATCACAGCACCTTTTGGCTCCGCCCCTAACACGCCACCATGCGTCCGCAGCTGAAGGCGGACACCAACGCCTGCACGTTTGGAGGAAACACGCCGCTGCACCTTGCTGCCAGCCTGGGCTCCCCCACGCTCTGCTCCATGCTGATCGCAGCAGGTGAGCTGTGCCGCCGATCACGACCTCTAAGCCCCGCCCACACGCTCACCTGTTGGGTTCTCCTCAGGCGCAGACAAGAACATCCAGAACGACGAGCCGCTCTTCTGCAGCTCCTCGTCGGACGAAGAGGCGGACGAACCAACCAGAGTGGAGCTGACGGAACGAGCCGCCGCCCAGCCAATCAACACCCGCAAGAGACGAGCGGGACACACCCCTCTGGACCTCGCCACCTGCCACAAGGTGAATCCTCCTCAGGAGCTCCTCCGAGGAGCCGGTTCCAGTCTCTAACATTTCCTTTCTGCGTCCAGGTGAGGAACCTGCTGCACAGCGGCCAGAATCCCACAGCCGGTCGCCACGGCAACAAGAAGATCAAAGCCAACAGCAGCAGTGAAGGTGGGTGCTCACCTGCACGCTCGCAGCGTTCACGCCCATGCATGCTCAGTCTAACACGCTGCCGTGCCGCAGGCGGCGAGGCGTCGGGGCTGAACGAGGACACGCTGGCGCAGCTGGTGGAGGTGCTGAGCCTCAGCGACGTGCCCTGGAGGACGCTGGCGGAGAAGCTGGGCATGATGACGCTGACTCACCTGTACCAGGACAGCCCCACCCCCTGCCACCACCTGCTGCAGCACTACAAGGTGACTCCTGCATAGAGCTGCCACAAACGATTATTTTAATATTCGACTAATCAACGATTATTTTTTCCAATTGGTCAACTAATCTAGTCAACTAATCACTCTTTGGGAGTGACCAGGATGGATAGGATCAGGAATGAATACATCAGAGGGACAGCACATGTTAGAGGTTTTGGAGATAAAGTCAGAGAGGCCAGACTGAGATGGTTTGGACATGTTCAGAGGAGAGACAGTGAATATATTGGTAGAAGGATGCTGAGTCTAGAGCTGCAGGAAAGAGGTCTAGAGGAAGACCAAAGAGGAGGTTTATGGATGCAGTGAATGAAGACATGAAGGTGGCTGGTGTTAGAGTGGAGGATGCTGAAGACAGGCTTAGATGGAGGAAACTGATTCGCTGTGGTAATATCTGGCGAGAAAAGCTGGAAGGAAAAGAAGAAGTCAACTAATCAGGCCATGTACAAAGTTGATTTAAAGCTCACATATTAACCATCATCAGCTTTAAACTAACTAATGTGATAATGCTAGTGTGAATGCTGTAGGCTGAACCTGTCCGCTGAAGATGCTGAAATTGATAAGATAGATAAAAAGGCTGGAGTTGATAGCTGAAACTGCAAAGGCTAATAGCTGAAAATGCTAAAGCTGATAGCCAGCTAAAATATTAGTTAAATGCCAAATTAGCCTAAAAACTGAAAAAAGCCTAAGTTTGCTAAAACAGCTAGCATGTAACTGAAATATTAGCTAAACTCCAAATTAGCATATAAACTGAAAAAAATCCTAAATTAGCCAAAAAAGACAAGCATGTAGCTGAAATATTAGTTAAAAAGACAAATTTGCCAAAAAATGACAAAAGCCCAAGTTAGCCAAAACAGTTAGCTTGTAGCTGAAATATTAGCTGACCTCCAAATTAGCCTAAAAACAGAAAGAAATTCTATATTAGCTAAAACAGCTAGCATGTAGCTAAAACACTAGCCAAATTCCAAAACAGCCTAAAAAAGCCTAAGTTAGCCTAAATAGCCAGCATGTTGCTGAAATATTAGCTGAACTCCAAATTGGCCTAAATAAAACCGGAAGAAATCCTATATTAGCCTAAATAGCTAGCATGTAGCTGAAGGGTTAGCTGAACTCCAAATTAGCCTAAAAAACCTTAATACATGTCAACATAGTCCTAAAAAGCAGCAGAATGCTGTTATCCCTTTGACTTTCCTTCACTCTGACTCCATATAATATAAAGTAACGACTAATCGAATATTGAATTAGTTGTCGACTATTTTAAAAATCGATTAGTCGTCGATTAGTCGACTAATCGTGGCGGCTCTACACCTGCACCAGCTTTAGGGTGGAGTCCCCAAAAGAGGCCATCTTGGTCCAGATTGATCTGTAAAGATGACATTCTTGCAGAATTGGACCGTCACTCTCACACCTGTCTGGTTCGTGGTTCTGACCGCAGCGTCTGTTTGTGTCTCCAGCTGGGTGGCGGCGCCGTCGAGGTTCTGGTGGAAGCTCTGCGGTCTCTCGGTCTGACAGAAGGAATCCGCCTGCTGAGGAACACGGAGCTGCAGGAGGACAAGCACAGCACAGGTGAGCTCCTCCACTCAGACGCTGCAGGTGCTCCGCCTCCAGCAAATGGGACACGCCCACGTCCGGTCCAGAGGGCGGTGTCTGGATCTGCTGCAGATTTCTGAAGAAGTTTGAGGTTTTTTTACTACAGCAGTTTGTGTTCCATCAGACGCCACGGTCGACAGCGGCTTCAGCAGCCAGCCCATGGAGGAGGAGGAGCAACAGCCGGCAGCCAATCAGTGAGTGGTTGCAGTGTCCTTCCTTCACCACCAGGGGGCGGGAGCTCCTCTTCAGACCCACAGAAACTTTCAGTCTAAAAGGAGAACTCGTCCGTTTTTTTCATACACAGAGACTTCAACATGTAACTCTTGTTTTCACTAATTTATATTCCAGTTTTTTCTGTATTTAATGTTTTTCTGTCGATACTGAAGTTAAAATCCTGATGTTAGCAAATGAAACTGGAATGAACCATTTTCTGTTGGGTCTTAAATGCATCTGCAGTCATGGAAGACCAACAATGTCAAAGAGTTTTATGTAAAATAAAATAAAGTCTTCATTCTTAAATGATTCGAGTCTTTTGTCCTGGTTTAAAATAATAACAATCAGCCCGTTATATTTAAAATAAATGTTTGTCTCCAGAAAAAAACAGCTTTTGGTTTTTAATGCAAAAATGTGATTTTTCCAGTTGAATTCACCATTAAATATATTACATGAATTTATATATATGTCATTAAAATTTAATTGTTAATAAAATGGAGCAGATTTAGTTTTTTGGCAGCAACAGATACAAAAAAATAATACATGTTTTTATTAGAATTGTTTGTATTTCATTTAAAACAGATTCTTTTTTTAATTATTTTTTTACTTAATATATATATATATATATATATATATATATATATACTTTTATTTTTGAAATTTAACATTTAATTATTTTTTAACTAAAAATTGTATTCATTTGTTGGTGATTTTTTCAATTATATTTTATTTAAAATGATTTTAATTTTTTTTTCGATTTAAACTATTGTAACTTCTGAACTTTTTTAGCTCCAGTTTGTTGATCTTCAATCATCAAGAAGAGAAAATAAAAACTCAGAAATGTTTTTCCAAAATGTTTTTATTTGTGTTTACAAGCCCAACACGGTGTTTCTCTGCGCCGACCAAACAGGAAGTGGCGTTTGTACAGCGAAGCCAAACGCGGATCAAGTTATCATCTAAAGCAAAACAAAAGCTGCTGCTCTGCTTTCCTGCGGATTCACAAACTTTATTTACAGCAGCGACAAACACCTGAAACCCGGCTCAGAACATCAGAACACATGGAGGTTCTGGAGGAAATGGATCACCGACGCTCAGCGGGGGGCGCTGTGGAGCCGCAAACTGGTCCAACTGGCAGACTGAGGTCCAACAAAACTCAAGTTCCTTTTGAGAATTGTCAATTTAAGATTGATGGAACGCAGCGGTCAGACTGACCCAGAATGCATCACAATCAGCTCCCAACAGGTTCTGATCCCTGATTGGTCCAGCACTTCTTATAGTTCCTTTGATCCACCAGAATCTGGATCACTGAAAATAATCCTCCGTACCGTCACTCCCCCTGCAGAGCGTCTGGTCAGAACCTCCAGATTGTCACTAACAAACCACAGAAGAGCCCCGCCCACTGCAGCTGATGGGTGGCGTGATGTCACTCCTCGACCTCCAGACTGTCTGTGGACAAACGGTCGACCACCCTGGTGGCAGCAGAAGGAACTGCACTCAAACACAAAAACTAAACACTCCACAGTGAAGCAGTGACCCCGCCCAGGTCACATGACCTCGACCGGAGATGATTGAAGAACGTCACACTAGAGCAAACAGATCAACCACAAAGCTGCGCAGCTGCAGTCCCACATTCAGCAGCTAGGGGTCACTGTGTCCTTTAGTGATGAGACCGTCACAACGATCTTTGATGTTCTAAAATGAGGATCTGTGAGGTTCTGGAGGTAACGGAAACCCACTTTGACAACACAACCAAAAAGGCGGAGCTACAAAAACACAGAAACAGAAGTTTTGGGGTCGGAATGTTGGAAACAAAACATTGTTTCTCAATGTTCATCACTGAGAAAAATAAAATAAATACAGAAAAGTTTAATTTTGTTCCAAAAATAAAAACCAGCATGAGTTTTATTTTGAAAGTCTGGTCTCTGATTGATTATTTATTGCACACTGAACACCTTTAACTCTCCTGAAGGAACGAGTTTAGAAAACAATATGACGTTTCACTCGTCCTTGCAAACACAAAAACTCTTAAGTTTAATTTCACCCTAAAAAAAAAGCTACGTTTACGTCAGTCCTCTGCTCTTCCTGCTCGTTTGAGCGGGAACGCTCGGACACGCAGACGTGTGGAGGAGGAGGTCTGTTCCCGTCTCTGTTTGTTTGCTGTGGCGGGGGTGTTCTGACCCTGCAGTCCTTGCCCCTCCCTTCTCTTGGCTCCATCGCCGTGGCAACCGGCCCACACACTCCTGTCGGCATGCCAACCCGCCCGCCCGCAGCAGTGGGAAGTCAGTCTGCGGCGAGCGGAATCAAATGTCCTACAAAGAGTTGGTTCCCTGAAGGTGCTGAGCGCTTCCTGTTTGTCCTTTCACAATAAAGGCCTGGAAGCAGGAAGGAGCTCTTATTGTGACAAAATCCTCTTCTCCAGCTGACCTCAGCAAAAAGAAAAGCTCCTCAGCCAATCAGGAGGCAGCTGAGGGGTGGACAGAAGGAGGCGGTCCTTTGCCGCCGCCGCCGTTCAAGCCGCCTCCTCCTGCTTGCTGCTCTGCTTCTGGATCTCCGCCCGCTGGCTGCCGTTCTTCCTCCGCCCCCCCTCGCTGCCCCCGCCGCTGCGGGACGAGGGCGTGACCTTCAGGCTCTTGGACGTCTTCGTCCCGCGGATCTTCTCCTTGTTGGCGACGTCCTGCGGCAGCGTGGGGCTGGAGTGCGCCCTCTGCAGGCCGCCCTCGTCCAACAGCTGCGACTCGAACGCCTGCAGACCCTCGGCGCCGCTGGTCAGCTTCGCTCGCAGCAGCATGGCGTAAGTACCATAGCGGGTTTTCTGTGGAGGAGGGGGGCGGTTACCACAGGAAATACAAGTGGAATCAGGAGCTAAATTTGGCCCAAAATGATGTGAAACCCAAATAAAACAAATATTTTGGTCTTTGGCCAAAATAAAAAAATAAAATGTCAGAAGCTATTCTTAATTAAACCTAATTATTTTCAGCTTTAAATGTTGTTTTTTAGGTTTCAAACACAAAACTTTAAACTTTTTTTCCATTTTTGAATCTGTAAATTTCAGAAGCATAAGAAGGTTTGGATGCATTTATGGAACACGATAAGATGCTAAACAGCATTTTGGACGCGCGGTTTTACGCGAGAAAACTCTGGGAAAACTGTACATGTTCTGACTGTAATTATCACAGTTCTGAGTCAGTGAACGCACCGGAACTGAAGTTACCGCCCTCATTGATTTTGATTGGTCCTTCGTGTTAGCCCCGCCCCCAACACGCCACAACAGGGCCAAAAGTTTTGAGAAGGAAATTTTCAGATTCAAAAACAAAAAAAAAAAGATTTGAAACTGAAAAAAATGTTTTGACATTGAAATTTTGAGTTTTGAAACCTAAAAAATTAAACATTTGAAGCTGA
>NC_050526.1:15995768-15997662 GCF_002922805.2 Oryzias melastigma | reverse complement strand
ACCATCACAGCCTAAACGTAAAGATTTATGGTTTTCCAGAAATTCACACATCGCCAAATTTAAAATAATTCATTTCTGTAATCTTCATAGAAAAAAATAATACCAAAACATTTTAAAAAAGTATATATATAGTATTACCTGTGATAATGTTAGTGTGAATCCTGTAAGCTGAATTTGGCTGCTGAAGATGAAATTGATAACTAAAAACACTGAAGCTAATAGCCACTAGCCAGCTAAAATATTAGCAAAATGTTAAATTAGCCTAAAAACTAAAAAAAATTCTAAATTCACCAAAACAGGTAGCATAAGGCAAAAATATTAGCTAAACTCCAAAATAGCCTTAAAAACGGAGAAAAGGCCTAAATTAGCCAAAACAGCTAGCATGTGGCTAGAATATTATCTAAACGTTCTATGTGGGTCTCGATCGACCGGATCAGGCCCGCGGGCCGGAGTTTGGGGATCCCTGCTTTAGAAAAAAAGAAAAAAGTAAAAAAAAAAAAATTGGCCAAACACCAACATTTTTTTCAATTTGCTTTATTTGGTTTCGAATAATTTTGGCCTCAAATTAGCTCCATAGAACCATCCGGTTCTGAAGTAACCAGTTTGGTTCTGAAATGAGCTTCAAACAGGAAGTCTGAAGCTAGTTTGACCCCAGTGAGCCTTCGCCTGCTTTACTGTGGCGAGACATTCAATGACCTAAAACTTTTTTCCAACTCTGAAGTTCAGATGTCGGAGAAGACATCTCTGAGTTACAGACGTCCAGTGAACTCATCTGTGAGCGCCTGAAACCAGAAAGCGAGCGTGAGAGTCACATGACAGGAGCCACCTCCACGCCGCTCGTTTCCATGGCGCCATGCTGTTGATTCAGCCGACCATCTGCGAGCGCAGACCGGATCGCACTCGGAGCAGAACGTGTTTTTCTGCGTGCAGCTGTCAGGTTCCGTCTGTGAGCGGACCGATCTGGTTTCCATGGAGACCGTCGCTCCTCAGAGAGGAGGACTTTAGGGTCGACTGAAGATCTGAACGTTCTCGTTGGTGTGGATGTTGGTGCTCCTCACCTCAAACTCCAGGTACTCCCTGCGGAGTTTCTGCTCCTCCAGCTCGCGACCTTTAACCTTGCGGTCGGGCGTGGCCGTGGTCAGTTCCAGCAGCTCGGAGGAGACCGCTCTGAACCGGTTCTCGTGGGACTTGGCCTGTTCCTCCTGGGGGGACAGAAGAAGAGTCGATGTTGTCCGGCCGATCAGCGACTTCCACGTCTCCGGCTCGCCGCCGTACCTGAGACAGTTTGGTCCCGGAGCCCGGCAGCAGCGGGCGGCTGAAGCGTTTCTGCGAGCCGATCGCCGCCGGAAAGGGAGGAGCTGAAAACATGGCCGCCACCACGTTGATGCGCGTGATCCAGGACTGCATCTGCTCCGCATTCCTGCGTCAAACACAGAAACAAACCCTTCAAGACTCCGGCGGCTCACCGCAGCCAGTGGGAGGAGCTTCTGCTTACGGCGCCTGGAACAGGAAGACCCTCCAGTCGGCGGTGCGCAGGTAGAAGACGTTGGGCCTCTTGCTGTAATCGACCGCCCGCATGGCCAGAGAATGATGCACGGACACGGCGTTCTTCACGTCCTCCTCCGTCAGCTCGCGCTCGGTGCGGTACTCGTCCTGCAGGGGGCGGCAGAGAGCGTTCGTCGGCGTCTTCCTCCATAAACTTCCTGGTTCCTCACGGACGCTTACCTTCTGCAGGTACAGCACCAGCCCCTTCAGCATGGCGTAGAACGACTTCCAGCCCCGCTTCCCCCGCGGCGCTGCAGGGAGCAAAGCATCATGGGATAGATTTGAGCTTTGATGCATCACAAATCCGTAAACGATGGAGAAGAAATAACAAGAGCTGTGAACACTAACG
>NC_050526.1:15920903-15995669 GCF_002922805.2 Oryzias melastigma | reverse complement strand
CCGCGGCGCTGCAGGGAGCAAAGCATCATGGGATAGATTTGAGCTTTGATGCATCACAAATCCGTAAAGGAGAAGAAATAAAAAGAGCTGTGAACACTAACGAGTTAATGCACGCGATTAATCAAGAAGAATTAACTCGTCTTTCGCTTTAACTCAGCGGTTCAGGCGTCCACGGCGTGCGTCCAAACTTTTCGTCAGGTGTTACCCCACTTATACCATGGTCACTTACAAAAATAAATAAATATTCAATCAGTTTCTAGTTCTTTATTCTTGCTACTATTTTGTTTTAGATCACTTTTTTGCAACAAGAAGACTACTTGATCCGTGGCCCGGTGCCATATTGTACAAATAAATGTTACCTGGTAAAACATTGCGATTAATCGTGATTAATCACAACACAAAAGTGCGATTAATCAGAATTTTTTTTAATCGATTTACAGCAAGAATTAAAAATAAATATTCCAAATGTAGAGTTTGCTGTGTGATTTCATATTGTAAGTATTCCCAGATAATAAGTAGTCTGAAAATACTTTAAAAAAATGATCGCAATTAATCGTGATTAATTTCTGTTACGTTTGCGAATAATTTCTTAATTCTTTTTAATCGATTCCCGGCCCTAAAACATACTGACTTCTTTTCCCGTCCGGGTCTGCGTGGACTTTGCGAACGAGGAAGCCGCTCATGTAAAGCTCGCCGTCAGCTTGTTGGGCGACGCCCACCAGAGGGTTTCCTCCACTCCCCAGCCGCTTCATGGTGTGGGAGGCGGAGTCTGTCCGGGACTCTGCCAGCTCCGAGATGGACTTCCGCAGCTCCTCCTCGTCTCTGCGGCAGACGGTAAATTCAGAGTTCTCATCGTCCACAGGAAGCAGCTTCACCGCAAACGCCAAAACGGCGATCAAAACAAACGGAGCATCAGGACGATCCGCATGAGTCACCCCAGCGCTCCCGTTTGTTATTCAGGATCCTAACGAGCCGCCACGGCGACAGCAGCGGAACGTAGGAGTTCAAAGCCGGAGCCCCGCCAGCGCTCGCCATCGTGATCTGACCAGACGCCGTCAGGACGCCGCTTTCAATCCAAGGCTTCAAAATAACAGATGGTCACCTCCAGAGCGGCGGCCACGCCCACCTAAACCCTGCAGCTTTGGAGCAACCTGCTTCTTGACATTTAACATCACAAAGCTTATTATGGGATGGAGAGTCTTCAGTTTTCTTGATGTTTCTCCCAGCAGCTCGTTATTCTGCTGCAGCTTCTCTGATGTGACGTCACAGCAAAGAAGTTCAACTAAAATAATCAATAAAAGCTGAGAAACATTTATCTGCTCCAAAACTGATCCCTAAAATCTGATCAACTGTTCAAATAAAAGTGTTTTTTTATTCAGGAACAGCATCAATGATGGAGAAAAATCTCCAGAAAGACAAACTTCTTATAGAAACGTATGTTATTATTTTTATAACAAAACGATCAGCTGAAAAAAACAGAAACGATTAAAACATGAGACTTCATCATGAGGAGAAGTAGGAGTGACGCACACCGAGGGTACAGAGTGTTATTCAGAGTCAAGCACTAGCAGGCTGACCTGTAATTACTGCAAGAAGGGGAAAAGTAAGAATCGGTAACCACGGCAACAGGCCCTTATAAAAAGAAGTTGGCGTCGCCTATGTACACACATATTTACACTTACATGGTCCACTGCAGCTTCTCGTTCTTGATGGAGCTGTACAGGATCTGCAAAGAGAGGATGGGGCGTCAGGGGCGGGGCCTAACGTTCAGGTGTTTTCACCTTCAGGTGAAACTCAGTCTGAACAAAATATGGAGGATAAAAATACAAAGTGTGTTTGTGTGTTAGAGCTCCATTAGAAGCCAGACAGACTCTAGTTCAAGACATTTTAATGGTTTTATTGTTCAAACTTAGAAATAAAGGATTATTTTAGTTTTTTACTGTCATTCGTGTTTTTAGAACAGAGTATTAAGATTAAGAAAACCTTTATTAGTCTCACAATGGGGAAATTAGGGCCAGATTACAAACAAAACATGTTTTTTTTATTACGACTTTAAATCGTGTAAATTTACGAGAAAAAAGTTGTAAATTAAATTATGACTTTGAATCATTTCTGACTTTTTTTGTAAATTTACAAGAAAAAAAACTTAAAGCTTAAAGTGGTAAATTCACAAAATCAAGAGAGGTAAATATGCCAAATTAAAAGTGGTAAATTCATGAGATTAAAGGTTGTAAATTTGCCACATTTAAAAATCGTAAATTCGTCAGATTAAAAGTAGCAAATTCCCGAGATTTAAAGCCATAAATTTACCAGAATAAATGTCAAATTTGCCAGATAAAATATCGTTGATTTGCCGGATTGAAAGTGGTAAATCTTTCAGATTAAAAATTGTAAATTTGCTGGAATAAAAATCATAAATTCGTTACATTAAAAGTCTTAATTATGACAGATTAAAAGTAGGAAATTCACAAAATTTAAAATAATAAATTCGACAGATTAAAAGTAGTAAATATGACAAATTAAAAGTGGCAAATTCACAAATTTTAAAATCGTAAATGTTCCAGATTAAAAATGTGCCTAATTAAAAGTAGTTAATTTGTTAGATTTAGAGTTTTAATATGACTTTTTCTGGTTTTTTTTGGTGATCTTTCAAAACTATTTAACATTTTTTTAATCATTATTAATAAAAAAGATTATTTATTTGTTTTTATGGTGAATTATTAAATTGCATGTTTTAGTTTGAAACATTTTCTAAGGTTTATTTTGATTTTTTTATATTTTGAAATAATATTTAAATAATGAAAGCATAATGTAATTATTAGTTGTTAAAGTTTTGAAGTTTCTGTTAAAGTTTTATTGTGAAGGGTTTTATTGTGAAGGGTCGTCCGTCTGGTTCCTGGTCTCGGTGATTGGACCTCATCTCAGACCCGGTACCTTCTTCTTGGGCTTCTTCTGGTGCTGCTGCCGGTCCTGGGACTTGCCCAGCAGGTCGGGGAAGGCCAGCGGCTTCAGGGAGCGGGACCGGGGCGCTCGAGGATGCCGGAAGGCGTCCGATTCCCGAGAGTCCCGCCCGCTTCGGACCGAGCCGAGCGACCGGGACCGCATGCGGCCCGAGGAGTGGATGCTGTTGACGCCGATCATTGCGGTGAGTCAGCAAAGGAGGTTCTGATCCGAGAGAGGCTTGGCGGTGAGCTGCTCAGCCGGACCACAAAGAACTTTCAGTCCGGACCTTCTCTGATAAATTTGGCTCAAATCAAAACCCAGACGGACATCAGAACCACAGAGATGGATCGCAGCATCTGCTTCATTAGAGTCCAGAGAGAGTAGAGCTGAAGGTCCGGTTCTGACCCAGCAGATGAAGTCACAGTGACGGACGCGACCTCTGGAACTTCAGGTCGGGTTCAGGAACCGCTCCAGTCCAGGAGGTTCTGTGTTGATGGTTCTAACTATCGAGCATGTGGCGGTTCTGCTGCACAGCAGCGTTCCTCCAGACTTCAGACCCGACGGGGATCTAAGCAGAACCGGACCGCCGCGGGACGACCGGCACCTTTAGCAGGTTCTGCAGAGGAAGAGTCCGGTCTCATCCTTCATCAGAACGACCAGAACCTCAGGGATTCTTCAGCGTCTGATGTGAAGATCAGAAGTTGGCCGTCCTGCATCTCCTGTCGGCGGTCTGGAGGACGGAGGTGGCGGCGTCCTCCGGCTCTGACGCAGCGGCGAGGAGAATCCTCCGAGTGCAGACGGAGCGACGCGATGAAGATCTGACCTCTGAGGAGGAGGAGGAGGAGAGGGTGGAAAACAGAGCGGGAGGCTGGACGAGCGAGCACGCCCACACAGGCAGACGGAGGAGAGAGAGAGACCCCCCCAAACGTGACGTCAGGAGGACCAGAGGATGAGGAGGATGAAGGGGAAGATGGGAGGATCAAAGTTTCTCCTGTTGCTCCTCTCCTCCTCCTCAGCTGTGGATCTCTCCGTCCTTAAACTTCACTTCTGTTTCTCCTCCTTCGTTCCTCCTGGAGGAGCAGCTCTCTCCTCCTCATCCTCCTCCTCTTCCTCAGTCTGAACTGTTGAGGAGCGCTCGCCTTTCTCCCCTCATCCTGTTCTCTCCTCCTTTCTTCTTTCCCTCTCTCTCTCAATGCGCATTTTCCCTGAGATGCAGCAGCCAATCAAATGGCAGGCAGAGCAGCCAGGCCCCGCCCCCTGCTCTCTCAGAGCTGTCAGTCAGGGAGGGTCCACATCCGAATGCAAAGGAGCTGCAGAGGCTCCGAACATTCGACGTCTGCAGCTGCTGGTCGGCTTCAGGAGAACCGTCAGTCACTGTCACCTCCTCCCCTCCTCCTCCCCTCCTCCTCCTCCTCATTTCTTCTTCTCCTCCTCCAGAGACTGATTCGCTTTGAACCAAAGACCAAACCGGATCACAGGAACCAGATTAGGACTGATCTGAAGCTGGGCTGTTGTTGAAAAGCTTTCACTCAAACGCAGAAACCATGTGACCTTCACACAGATCTGAAGGTCGCGTCAGGTGTGCTCGTCTGTGTGTCTGAGTTTGTTTCCGTCTGGAGGTTTCTACCGATAAAAGCAAATTCCAGACACTTTCCTGCTGCAGCAGAAACAGACTCACATGCTGCAGTTTTAGAGTTTTAGACGTGAACTTCAGCAGAACGATCACAGAACAGTCTTATCTGAGGAATGTTCTCAGTTCATGCCTGAGATAAGATGCTGCTTCATCCAAATGTTGTGTTTATTTTATTTAAAATAAGTCATTTTAGTTTAGTCATGTTTGAGCTGCAAAAAGACAAATATTACGTCCATCAGAAACTCATGTAACACAAATTTTAAAAACAAAAATAATTATTTACACAAAAAATAAATCCATGAATCTACTTTGGAAAGATCAGAACAGGACGTTTTAGGGCCACAAATAAATAAATACATTTATAAGATAAAAAGTTTAAATTTTGTTTATCGTAAATTTAAGAGGCTAAAGTCGAAGTGATCCGACAGTCCGGCAGGAAAAAGTCATTTACAAGAAAAAGAGCCTTAAATGTATGACTTTCATTCTTGTAAATGAATAACTTAAAAATTATTTTAAAACTTTTATTCTTCCAAATGTATTTTTTAAAATTGTAAATTAATAACCAATTTTCCTACATTTATTATTTTTTTATTATAAATGTATTACTTTTCTTCAATTTTTGATTTTTTTCTTGTCATTTTTTTACTTTTTCTTCTTAACTTTTTGACTTTTTTTCTCATAAATTTTCAACATTTTTTTTCTTGTAAATGTTCATTTTTTATTCGAAATTTATGTTTTTTTCTGATAAATGTATGACTTTTTTTGTAAATTTGTGATTTCTTTTCTCATAAATTTATGAGTTTTTTGGCATAAATTTCTGACTTTTTTATTTTTACAACTTTTTTTTTTTACTTTTTTGTATATTTTCAACTTTTTTCTCCTAAATTTGAGTTTTTTTTGTGTGTAAATGTATGACTTTTTTCTTGAAATTTTACAACTGTTTTCTACTTTTTTCTTGTAAATTTATGATTTTTTTCCCCCTAAATGTTTGACTATTTTTCGTGTAAACTTTGCTGCTAGCTCTGTCTGCATTAGTGCTTTCCTCATGATTCCAACCAGGTTTCAGTCAAATGAAAGCTCCTCCCACCGTGCACGGCGTGCATGGCGGCTCTTACCTTCAGCAGCTCTTTGGGAAAGTCTTTTCCGTCGTTGAGTCCTTCCAGGTTGGAGATGAACTGCGTGCAGGACATCCTCTTGCCCACGTTCTGCAGACATGACATTCTGTCAGGTTTTCTGCTTCACTTTGTCCTCACAGAAAAACCACAACATTCCTGTGATTGGTTCGTCTTTTAATGTCATCAATCACATCTCAGTGTTTAACTTTAATGTGTGTGAATGTATCTCAGAGTAAAATAATAGTTTCTAAACCCAAACAAATACAGATTCAACATTTGGCAAATGAAATGACCAAATATGGAGTTCCTGAGGACAGATTCTGGAGCCGAGCGACGAGATCAGACTTACGTTTCCATGGAGATCCGTGTTCAGCAACATGACGGCACACGTCAGAGTGTGGATGCTGTCTGTGAGGGAGACCAGCAAGACAAGTGAGACAGGTCATCAGACAGACGGGAAAACAGGCAGGAAACCGTCAGACGAGCACCTTCCGTGGACAGACTGTCCGGGTTGCAGAGTTTGTATCTCCTGGAGAAATGGGCGAGGACTCGCTCCCGCTCCTGAGTTTCTCCCATCAAGGCAAAGTGGGACAGAAACAACCTGAACAGCAAACAACACAATTCATGTGTTTGGAGTTGATGTTCCAAATCCGCAAGCTGTCCTGAACTTCTGATGCTTCACATTAAAAGTCCTGCAGAGTTTAGCTTAGGCTTTTATTGTGAAAGCACAGCAGGAAGTCGAAGCTGGATGTTAGGAAAGCAGAGATTCATGTTGAGGTGATGGAGCAGCACTGACCTGAGCGCCTGGTCGATGGTCAGACCTTTGAAGTTGAAGCAACTCAGATACTCTTCTGCCACCATCTGGCTGAACTCGTTACTGCAGGCAGAAACAGAATGAAACCTTTGCTCTTCTATCTGCACATAAATTTACGACTTTTTTCTTCCAAGTTTTTTTCTCTTAAATTTCTAACATTTTTTCTCGTAGATGTATGATTATTTTCTTGTAAATTTACTAGTTTTTTTTTTCTCGTACATTTTTGACTTTTTTTCTTGTAAATTTTCAACTTTTTTCTCGTAAATCTTTTTACTTTTTTTTCCACATGAAATTTTTACTTTGTTACCCGTAAATGTATTATATTGTGTGTCTATTTGCTTATTTTTTTGTAAATTTACAACTTTTTTCTTGTAAATCTACGACTATTTTCTTGTAAATTTTTGACTTTTTTCTCGTAGATTTATTAGTTCTTTTTTGTAAAGTTAGGACTTTTTCTCCTCGTAAATGGATGCGTTTTTTTCGTGTAAATTCACAACCGTTTTCCTCTTAAATTTCCGACCTTTTTCTCTTAAATTTATGAGGATTTTTTGCGTAAATTTAAGACTTTTTTCTTTAAATTTTACAACTTTTTTCTACTTTTTCAGGAGATCTTCTATTAAGTGTACCACTACCACTCTGTGATGGGTCAAATATTTCAGGTTTTATCATTTTTTTGTTCAGTTCCTTCATAATAAATAATTAGTGCTTCACCTCCTCTGTGATGAAACTGTATTAATGGGGTCAAACTGACCCAAAATGTTATTTTTATTGATGGATGTTCGAACACGTCAGACATGATGAACTCCATTACTAGGATTTATTCTGATTATTCTGATTTATTATTTACCGAACTCAGGATATGCTTTTGTAGATTTGGACGTCGTATGTCCAGGTTTTCCACATGGAGCTTTGCTGTAAGCAAGAAGGGCGTGAGGGTCCAGAGAGACCAGAACCAGAGCTCTGGTTCAGTCCAGAGAGACCAGAACCAGGGCTCTGGTTCAGTCCGGAGAGACCAGAACAGAGCTGGTTTGGTCCAGAAGAACCACACACCAAAAGTAAAATATCATGAAACCTCCATGTTTTCTGTTCTGCTCATAAATCCAAGATTGACGTAGATTTATTTATGTTTTCTTCCAATTTTCTGAAACTATAAAGTAAAAATCCCAGTTTATGAGCACCAGAAACGTTCTTGTAGTCGAGGTAAAAACGTTCCGGTAAAGTGGATCTCTGTCCAGATTCCTTCACTGCTCAAAACCCCTGAAGACCATCCAGATCTCTGGATTTTAATGCATTTGGACACAATCTGTTTTTTTATTTTTAATATGACCTCAGGCATTTGCAGCAGTAAAACATACTAAAGTATATTTTACGAAGACTATTTGTATGTTTTTTAATTATGAAAATGTGGATGATTTCTAACAAATAAAAACATTTTTAAAATGTGAAATAGTTCAAAAGGAATGCGTTGTGGTCTATGTTCACTAATCCTGGAATTACAGATTCGGACATCCCGAGAAAATGGCCGACGCCCCGTTTAAGTAGTGAGCGACGCAACCGCAGTAATTCTGTTCAGATGATGAATAGTTTAGCAGCTAACATGTCTCTGCCCTTTAAGCACAGATCAGAATCATTGTTTTAGATACTTTAGATGTGCTAATAGTTTAATTCATTTAAGATGTTTTGCTAAAAACTGCACATTGTGATTTCACTGAATAAACAACCTTTTTTTATATTCTTCAACCAAACTCAGCTTTAGTGCTCTAGTGAACATTTTTAGTGATACACAGAATACTTCATGTTTTAGCTGCACTTCCCTGGTTTTAGTTTAACATAGTGATAAATTATTCACAAATGACAGAATAAAATGAGAATGTGTCTCTTCAGCTTCAGTAAAACAGCTTGTAACCGCACACACACACACACCCCCACACCCCCCCACACACCCCCACACGCACGCACACACACACACACTGACTTCTTGCCCAGGTGCCGCGCCACATCCGACTTCCTGAAGCCATCCAGGTTGTAGAGACGTCTGGCCAGCCGATTGGCGGCCTGCAGGTCCGGCTTCAGCCCATTGGCCAGGGCGTCGTCGCTGCCGCCGAGGGCCAGACGCTCCGCCACGTCGTCCTGCGGGTACAGCAGCTCGAGCGGCCGGTTCACCGCGCGCTCCCTGAGGACACACGGGTCATGCTGGTCAGTGGATCACAGACGCTCTCCAGGTTCTCCAGGTTCTCCAGGTTCTCCAGAATACGACACCGGTCAGACCTGCAGCAGCTTTCAGTCTACATGCTGTCGTTTGGACACGTTCACACCATGACGACTTCTTCTCAATACTCCTTTCCCATCATGCTTTGCTCTGCAGTTTGTGTTAAATGCATCTTATTTTGTGCCCTTTGATGCAAGTAAACAAAACCTGAGTTGAGCTGGAAAAAAAGTAAAACCTCTAGAACACGTGTGTCAAAGTCAAGGCCCGGGGGCTGAATCCGGCCCTCCAGATCCTTTTATTTTATTGTTATTAATGTCCCGATGTTATATTGCGCTCATTTGTATGAATATATTTTTATGGAGAGTAAAATACTGAAAGATATTTAAGGTTTAAGTTGATTTTTCTGAAATTATATTCCTGCTTTTTTATTATTCATATTTATGTTAAAAAGTTACGGTTTTAAAGGTTTAAAAATGAGCATTCTGCAGCTTTTTGGACTAATTTGGCAATTACTAAGATTAGCTAAGATTAGCTAATCTGGTTATCAGTTTCAGCATTTTTAACTATCAATTTCAGCATCTTCAGCAGCCAAATTCAGCTTACAGCATTCACACTAGCATCATCACAGGTCTATCTTGTTCACGATTGTGTTAAAAAGTTACAGTTGTAAAGTTTTTAAAATGTGGTTTTAGAGTGTTCAATAAATGTTTCTCCTGTTCGTCCAGCGTCCTCAGGTGTGTTTTGGGTTTTGGCCTCTTGTTCCATTGAGTTTGACTCTCCTGATCTCGAGATCTTGACTTTGGTGGAAGCTCAGACGCTCAGGTTGGTCGTCAGCGTCTACACCGGGTTTGGATCATAACAAAGAAGTGAAAGTGTGACACCGATGGGAAGCAGAACCAGAAATGTGGTTCAGAACAGGAACATGGCTTCAGTTTAGGTTCCCACAGATCAAACCACAGGACAGCGAAGCTCCAAGAATGAGAACATCTGACCCAAACTCCAGGACCGGCGTCCGACATGTTTACCAACCAACCTGACACTGAAGCTCCTTCCTGGCTAAACACACCTGATCCAGGTAATCAGCAGAAAATGTTCTGGAAAAGCAGAAAAAGGCCTGACAGAACCCCGATGGGAGCGCCACGAACTCACATAAAACAGCTTCTCCACACTTAGAGGTCAGACCAGCTGGCAGAACCTGAGGCCCGGTGGACTATAGTCCGCCCAGCAGAACCTCTCAGCCCCTTCTGTTGAGGAGCAGCTGCTGAGCGGGTCTCTCTGAAGTTCTCTGAAGCTCCCTGAATGTCCCGGTACCGGCTCCCTCCTCTGAAAGACCTCTGCAGACCGGTTCTGGTTCTGGCAGAAGCCGCCGTCTGCTCTCCATCAGACTGAGCCGGCGCTGAGTGACGGGCAGAAAGTGGAAGTGCTCCAGCGAGTCTGTGGACTCCACTTCCTCCTTAGCTGCAGCTTCCCTTTAGAGGAGCTCGGACAAACGTGAGCTCACAGGAAACGCTTCCTGACAGACGCCGGAGCTCGCTCTGCAGCGCCCCCTGCTGCTTGTGGGAGGTTCTTCCGACCCGTTCATCCAGACAGAACCATCGGCACGCTGTAGCGGCTCATCACATCGCGATACAGAGAGCAGCTGCTGGAAGATGAGTATGGGTCAAATCAGGATCGGCTCAGACTGAACGAACAAACAGATTGAGAACTTGAAAAATAGACATGGTAACTGAAAACAATTGAAAGTTTGAAAACAAAACATTGTAAATTTGAAAAAAAGAAAAAAATGAAAATTTGAAAAAAAGTTTTAAAAATGTGGAAAAAAAGAAAACTTGAAATAAATTGCGAAAATTAAGGAAAAAATTAAAATTTGAAAAAAAAAATTGGGGGGAAAATTTGAAGAAAAAATTTAAATTTGAAATAAATCTTGAAAATCAAAAAGACGAAAAATTGAAAAAAATGCTTTGAAATTTTGAAAAAAAATGAAAACTCAAAATAAATATTCAAAACTTTTGGGAAAAAAAATGACAATTTGAAAACCAATTTTTTATTTAAAAAAAATAAAAATTGAAATAAATCTTTAAAAACAAAAAAATGTGAAAAAAAGTTTTGAAAATTTGATTAAAAAAACAGAAAACTGTAAAGATTACCTATTGAAAAATAATTTCTCCATTAGTGACAGCTGCTGTTATAAATTTTAAACTTTTTTTACATTTATAGTTTTTTTCAAGTTTTCCATATATTTTTCTAATTTTTAAGATTTTTTTTTCAGTTTCAGTGTCTTCTTTTCAAGTTTTCCATCAGTTTTTTATTCACTTTAAGCTGATCCTGATTTGTCCCCATAGACGACGGAATAACAAATATGGGCCGATGGAACCGGATCGGAGTTCTGCTGACTCATCAGAAATCTGAAGGATGCTGCAGGAAAAGTAGACGTAGCCGAGAACATCTCACTCCACAGAAGAACAAGATCCAAATCTTTGAAGCAGAACCCCACACACTCACTTAGCCGGTCCAGAACCAGTGACCCAGCTGGAGACGGGCTTCAGAACATTCACAAGGAAACCTCAGACCTAACTACAGACTTCATCACTTCAGCAGAACCTCAGGACTGGACTCATCACAGAGAACTGAAGTTCTGGTCCACTCAGGTTTCACCCGAACAACAGCAGAACTCCGAAAGGTCCTAGTGAACCGAGTCGACCCGTTTTAGCAGTCCGACCCAAAAACCAACAAGAGATCCTCAAGCAAAGAGGAGTTCCGAACACCGCCGATCCAAAGACGTCATTCCTGAAGACGACATCACCGACGAGCCTCACCTGTACACGGCCGGGTAGGGCGGGGCATACAGGAACTTATCCTCCAGGGACCCGCCCCCCCAGCACAAAAGGTAGCTTGCCATGACAGAGAGGCTCCACCCACTACGCGTGCCAGCCGGCGAGAGGAGGCGTGGTGACGTCACACGGGCATGACATCATCTCCTGCCAGCGTTTCCTCCTCGGTCTGCCGTCTCCTCCTTTCTCCTTCCTCTCAAAACTTTCAGCGGCGTTCTCCCGGAGAGCGCTCCTTCTCTCCTCCTCGCCCGCCGTCCATCAGCTGGTCTCTCCCTCTGAAGGGACGGAGGTATGTGCTTCCTCTCCTCCTGACCCGGGACGCCGCTCCTCCTCCTCCCCGGTCTCCTCCCCTCCCGGCTTTGTCCTCTCCTTACCCTCTTCCTCCTTTTGTCTCATCTTCCCTTCCTGGAAGTTTGTGTCCTCCTCCTGCAGTTCATGCTGTCGAGGAGCTCAAACTTCAGCGAAAGTTTCAGCCTGAAAGCAGCAGCAGCTCCACTCTGACCGAAACAAAGATTTCAGCTCCAATTCCAATCCTGAAAGAGAAGGAGGGTCCAGAACCCGGCTGAGAGGAAGCAGGTCAGAGGTCAGAGCTCCAGGACAACAGATGGAACCGATCCTCATGAATGATACAGAGCAGGAGGAGGAGGAGGAGCAAGAGGAGGAGGAGGAGGAGGAGGAGGAGGAGCAAGAGGAGGAGCAGGAAAACGGTCGTCTCTGGATCTATAACAGGAGTGGGAGGTCTCTCTTATCGTCCCGTCTCTGAAAGCAGAAGGATGAGCCGATCCAGAATTCCTCATGCGTGAGCGTGACTGTGCGCGTGCACGTGGGCGTGGAATTGTGGGGCAGAACCTCCAGGTGGGGGTCAGAGCTGGGAGGGGTTTGGGGTGAAACGGAAGAAGCAGCAGCTGCCGTCTGGGCGTGGGCCTGTTTTTCATCTGCTGCATTCCTTCAGTCCCAGTTCTGGTTCTGGTTCTGGTTTACTTTCTCCCCCACAGAACTTTTTACATCAATGAACACATTTTTCCAGAACACTTGAAGTCGGCGGGTTTGAGGGAGGAGATGCAGTCACTTCAAAAACACGACCACATCTGGAAAGAGTTTAGAAATGACGAGGAAAATGTCCAACGACGAAAACCACAATACAGAGAAACACACAACCATGAACACACACAGAGACACAAACAAAACCCTGAAGAAGAAAACTAAACCACAACTACAGAGAAACTCTGACAATAAAACATTTAACAGCTGACTGCTCTCACAGGAGAGAACACACAAACACACACATGTACAAACACAGATACATGAATAAGAAGACACACAAACAAACAAGGACACAAATAAACACGGACAACTACACACACACGAAAACGGAAACACAAAAAACAAAGACACACACACCAAAGTATATACACAAACACAGAGAAACAAGCAAAAACATAAAAAGACAGACATAAACACACAGAGAAACATCCAAACATAGATACACAAACACACACACACTAACAAAGACAAATACACACACAGACACAGATATAAAAATATAGATACACAAACATAGACATGAACAAAAAGACAGACGCACAAACACACACAAATGGATACACAAACTCAAAAAACACAAGGACACACGTACACTAAAATATCAACAGAAACACACACAAAAATAGACACATCCAACAGAGAGATACACATCCAAACATAGACACACACACACACACAGATACACAACAATACACAGACATTGATAAAAAGACACAAACATACCCAAACATAGGTACAAACAAACAAAGGCAGACACACAAATGGATACACAAACACAAAAAAACACAAGCAAAAACACAAAAACAGACACAAACACACAGACATGCACACCTTAACATAGGTACACAAACAAACAAAAACAGACACACAAACATAGATACACACACACAAACATGAACAAAAAGACACACTCACTGGAACAACTACACACACATTGAGACATAGATACACAAAACACAACAAATACAAACACGAACAATGACACACAGGGACAAACACAAACAGAAATACCAACACACAAACACAGCTACACACCAACAGAAACACACAGAGTTGTACATAAAGTGTATCTGTGCTGCCCTCTCCTGGTTCTCGGCTGAACTGCAGCAGTTCGTCTTCAGAATCCAGATTTCATGAACCATCAACAAACCACAGATAATCTGTAGATAATCTGTGGTTTACACGTTTACATGAGCAGAAACTGGATTATTCCGGTTTACGTCTCTGAGGGCCAACACAAGTCTGAGTTCATCAAACGCACACGGACGGGAGAGAAACATCACTGATGACGGGTTAAGTTGAGGGTCACCATGGCAACAGGCCAACAATATTCTGAGGTGTCCAACTCAAATATACGGGTCGGACCTGCGGCTGCTCGGAGCCTCGGTCCAGATCTGAACCCCCGGGTTCCACTTACCTCGGTCCGCTGTGGAGCGCCGGGACAGAGCTGGCCTTCCTGAAGCCGTCTTTGAGGATGGAGCGGCGCCACGTCTCCTTCTCTGACTTGGACCGGACTGGAAGGCCCGCGTTGACCTTGGAGCCGGCTCTGAGGTCCGTCTCGGCGACATTAAGGCTGATTTCGGAGCGGGACATCTCTGAGGGGGTGGATCCATCGGAGTGGGCCAGCGGGGCGAAGCTCAGCTCACTGATCTGCTTGGCGCTCTCACAGATCTGACTCTGGACACCAAAAAGGTCGTCACATCCTGAACCCACCAGGACTGACCTTAGGCCACGCCCCCACACCTACCTGGATCTCTGGGGTGAGCGTTGGCAGGTCAAAGGTGAACACCGACGTGGAGCCGGAGGTCAGCAGGTCCACGCTGTCCAGGCTGCTGTAGGACGTCCCTTTGGCCCTGTGGGACTCCATGATGCTCTCGAAGTGGCGGCTGAAGGAGTCCATGTTGGATTCGGAGGGTCTGCGGGGGCTTCCCACTGAGATGGGAGACTTCAGGCCCCCGTGGGTGTCGGACGACGGCTCCAAGGAGCTGCTGAGGGGAAGGAGGGCACAGGGTCAGATCTGTGTCCCCAAACTACGGCCCGTGGGCCGGATCAGGCCCGCGTCCACATCTGGTCTGGCCCCCACCACACTATCAGAAACGCTGATCGAGAACCACATAGAACGTGACTTTTGATTCCACCATTCTGGAGTTTGAACTGTGACGGGACAGAATATTTACTGGTTTAATAGTGATTATTTCTTTATTATTATTATTTTTCTTCCGTACGTTTTTTAAGCGTCTATATCTCTTCAGCTCTTTCAGATATTAAAATATTCAGCTCTTCTGCTAGCTTGTTCAACTGTTTTGGCAGTTACCAAGGATTTCTAGGATTTTTTGGGGTTTAGAAAATGTTTCAGCAAAAAGAAAAAAAAAAAAAAGATAATATTTCAGCTACATACTAGCTGTTTTGGATCATTTGGGCTTTTTTCAGTTTTTTAGGCTAATTTGGAGCTTAGCTAATATTTTTTGGCTAAATGAGACATTTTACCAGCTTTTTCTCAAAAATAGCATAAAAAACAAAAAAATCCTGTTAGCCAAAACAGCTAGCATGCAGCTGAAATATTAGCTTAATTCCAAAATAGCCTTAAAAAACATAATAATTGCCAAAATACTCTACAAAGCTAGCAGAATGCCATTATAACTTTCAGCTTTACTACTCTGACTCCATATAATAAATAATAAGTAACGACTAATTGACTATTAAATTAGTCGTCAACTATTTTAAAAGCAGTTCAGTCATTAATTAGACGACTAATCATGGCGGCCCTCGCTCTGGACCACAGATGTTCACATTTAAACATAAGTAATGACTTTTTGTTGCAGCACGACCTTTTTAAAGTCATAAAACCGTTGTTGTTAAGTATATTTGAGTGCTGGGAGCTCCACATTAACGCTAGCGGACCGGCGATTGTTGATGATGTCAAAGTGACGTCCGAATTATGAGACATTATTTTTTATAACTCTGCGTTTGGAGGGCTAAATGAAGGAAAAGGGAAGAATTCAGATGATTATTAGCAAATTAACAAAAAAGTAAAAACATTTAACTTCACATGCAATAAAAGCACCGTCACATAATGAACTTACATTATGAACCATCTCTTAATGCAACAACAAACGATAAGACAAAATATGTTTGTTTTTATAAGTTAAGGGCTGTGAAGTTCTTAGAAATATTGAAATATTTTGTGGTGACTATCCAGTATTATCGCTGTAGGCATGAAATACCACGAACGCAGTACTTGTTGTTTCAGTCAAACATATTTGTAATACTATTTCAAATATTTTACTTGTGCAATATTGTTATGAAAGCACTTTGAGTTCATGCCAAAATGCGTTTTAAAAAGTGATGTGACCTGCTGTCCGTGAGCGTAAATACGATGATACGGTTGTAAGGAGAACATTTCATCAAATTCATGTCATAAAGGTCGCTGACCCGAGCTCTAGACGGGTCAGACCGCACTCGGGCGGCGCCGCTCACCCCCTCAGCAGCAGGCTGAACACCTCCTCCTCCTCCTTGGCCGCTCTCTGTCTCCGCCGGTCTCCCAGCATCCTCACGCTGGCCCAGCTCGCCACCCCCTCCTCCTCTTCCTCCTCCTCTCCCTCCTCCTCCTCCCCATTTTCCTCTCGTTCTCCAGTGTGGGCTTTGGGGGAGGCGTTGGAGGGAGTGAAGCTGGAGCTTTCCAAAACGCTGCGGTTGCTTCCAAAGGCCGAGTCCGCCTCCTCAGGTGCCTCAGACTCCGCCCGCATCACCTGCACGACCAGGAGAGCAAACGGTTCTGGTCCAGAATGCAAACTGATCAGAACCAACAGAAGGGGAACCCACCTCGTCCAGGTCCGTCTCCCTGTAGCAGCGCAGCGGCACGGCGTCCAGGTCCGTCTCGGAGTATTTGATGGCGCGTCGGATGATACCCGTCTTCAGGGCAGCGCCTCTGGGATGGGGGGTCACCAGCTCCACCTCCACCTGACGGACGGCGTGATGCGACAGCTTCGGGCCCTCGCCGTCCCACCCCCTCCTCGGACAGGCCGGGCCCTGACTGAGGGAGGAGGGAGGGCTGGGCGGGCTGCTGGTTGGAGGCGTTGTGGGCGGAGCTTCTGCAAAAGACACAAAAACCACACAAACCTGTCTGTTAGGGGACTTTTCTGTTGACATTGAGACCCGACTACAACCTGTGCATCACATGCTGACGCTCTAACAGAGAAAGAGAAAAGGTCCTCACAAGGATATAAAAACAAGTACACACACTTATTAAAACACTGATCGATCAGGTGATTCCAGATTTTTGAATTTTGTCAAAATAAATTAAAAAGCCTGTGGATTAAGATGTTCTTGAAGGAAACTTCTTCATGAAAACAACAAACAGAAGAAACAAAGCAGCATCTGGGAGCTCAAAAGAAGGCGGAGCATGTAAACAACAACTAACTACAAACTAATAATAGAATCTAAAAATGGAAGTTAAAATAAAATACAAATTTCAGAAGTTTTACAATTCTGCATTTTTATTTTAATCTGGGTTAATCTCTTTGTAAATGTTTTGCCAGAACAAACCGAGCTGCTTAAACTTTTGTCACCTGCTGTTTCCTGATCAAAGCACAATCCTAAATAAAGGAGCAGAGCGGAGCGGCGAGGTAACGCAGGAGTAAGACCTCATCTTACTTTTCTAAAGCTCCGGCTAATTGGCTTAAGAGGTGCTGCAGGCGCCTGAGGTTTCTTGTTTACCTGGCTGGCTTTACTCAGACTGATCAGCCGAAATCCTAACAAAGCTCTGCGTTTAGAAGAGAATACAAGTGACACTACAGAGGAACTCAGAGGAGGAAGAACTGCATAGATCTAGAGAACTTAGAGTATTTTTAGAGTTCATCTACAGTAGGGGTGTCTAACTCAATCACACAAGGGGCCAAAACCCAAAACACACCTGAGGTCGCGGGCCGAACAGGATAAACATTTATTGAACACTCTAAAACTACATTTTTAAAACTTTAAAACTGTAACTTTTTAGCATAATTATGAACTAGATATGTAGAATTACCTGTGATAATGCTAGTGTGAATGCTGTAAGCTGAATTTGGCCGCTGAAGATGCTGAAATTGATTACTAAAAACGCTGAAGCGAATAGTTAAAAACGCGGAAGCTGATAACTGAAAACGGTGAGGCTGATAGCCAGCTAAAATAATAGGTAAATACCAGATTAGCCAAAACAATTAGCATGTAGCTGAAAAAATAGCTTAAATGTCCTTAAAAACTGAAAAAACTAAATTAGCCAAAATAGGTAGCGTATCAGTATTAGCTAAACTCCAAAACAGCCTAAAAAATCTTAATAAATTCCAAAATAGTCCAAAAAACTAGCAGAATGGCAAATTTTAAACCTTTAAAACTGTAACTTTTTAATATAATTCTAAATAATAAAAAGTCAGGAATATTATTCAAGAATAAATCAACTTAAACCTTAAATAACTTTCGATTTTTATTCTCCATGAAAATATATTTTGTCAAAATTATACAAATTAGAAATCAGCTCAAGATAACATCGGGTCATTAATAAAATAAAATAAAATGATCTGGAGGGCCGGATCCGGCCCCCGGGCCGTGACTAGTCTTCTACAGTATTTTCACGTTGGGTTCGTTGGACTAATTTTCTGATAAACTTCATGCCAGAACGAAGTCAAAACATCGGCACCTTTTCTGCAGCGACTGTCCTCCGACTTGCCCCCAAACAGAAACTCCCACTTTGCACGAGCGATCTTCTGCGACCGCGAGGGCGGGATGGACGCCGTGTCCCCTCCTGTCTGCAAGAGGAGGCAGACAACAGATACTTTTTTAGATTAAAATAAATACATTCAAAAGGAAACCTTTAATAGAATTCATCAAACACATATCCAAAGCAGGTTTTGAATGAGCTCTATTGTATTTACTTCTGACTGAAATGTTTCCACACTTTACCCACATTATAAGTGAAATATTACCCTTGTTTTGTTTGTGTGGGTTTGTTTTATTTATTTATTTTTTAACTTTTTGCTGATGTTCTCGCCTCAACTTGGCTTGTTCTCTTTTTTAAACTTATGGACGACAAAAAAGAACGCCTGAAAAACGTGTATAATGAACACTCTAAAGTTGTTGTACATTTAATCTTTTTCAAATAAAAAAAAAATAACTAAAATAAACTAAAATAAAAACAGATTTTTTTAGAATCACTTGCTGAGATAGACGACCAACTTTTACTTAAAGCCCAAATTTTATAACTTGGATCACAATCTAAAACAATGTTGATAGTTTTTCTAAAAACTTGTTTTGTGGAAGAAAAAAGTTTCCAGAATAGCAGAGAGTTAAATTTAAAAAAGTTACTGAGAGGAAGTCTGATTTATTTCACAAGAAACTACAAAAAACATGCATTTTGCACCAAAAAAAAAAGCTTTAAAACTAAATAGACTTGTGAATTTTGTTTAATGATTTTGCATCATGAGAATAAAACTCGCTTTGAGCTGATCAAGTGATTCCTGCAAATAAATGAAGTCACAACAATTAACTGATTGGATGACATGAAGAGCGCTCCGCTGTGCAGAAGATCAAACGTCTTCTAAATTCACCAGAAAAATCGTTTTCTGACCAAACGTCTGTGGTTTTAGGAGGCCTGGAGAAGTGTCTATCAAGAGAAGACTCATAATGAAGATGAAGACTCCATCTGGTTTGGTTTGGTTTGACATGGCGCTCTCAGGAAAAAAAACAAAGTCTGAAGCGACCAAACTTCCAGGAGAAGTCGTGTGGTTCCTACAGCTGTTCAATTGGGGGCGCCATTATCCAATATGAGCTCTGATCAGGACTAATAAAACCAAAGAAAGGGCCAGTCTCATTTTCCCACATACTGTAATTCATAAAGCTTGTGTCAATTCTTTCTTTTCTTCTCTTTCATGGAATGTCAGTCTGGATTCACACTGCTGTAAACTGCACCAGAGTTCATCTCCAAGCTGTTTTCAAGGACCAGAGTTCTATTGTTTGGTCCAAACCAAAGCTGGAGGGAACTTTCACACCTTTTATATCAAAGCAAAGCAGCTCTAGATCAGAGCGAAACCAAACCTCGGTCAGACCTGGGCCATCTCTGGACCAGAACCAAACCAATAGAATCAATCATAGCCTGTGTTCCCTCTTTAAAACAAATGATCCGACCTCTGTGAGGATTTCACAAAAGCACTCAAACATGTCCCATGAGTCTTAGCTGTAGCTGATCTGATAATGAATGTTTTTGTCAAAAGTTGCTGAAAAAGAAAAGACTAAGCACCGGCTGGCTGTGGCTTTTCTGCTACACATTTATTGTCATCTGTGTCGATCTAACATGTCGTAACACAAACCCCGAGGCTCGCTGCACACACATTCAAAACAAACAATCATGAGAAGTGTGTTCTCGTGTGACCGAACTCTCAGAAACCCCCTCCTTCTGGCCGACCTGCATTCCAGAGCCGCTGTGGGCGGCGGCGTGGCTCGACTGGCTCCAGGTTTCAGGGGACAGGCTGCCTGTGGCCCCGCTGGAGCTCTGAGAGGACATCCGAGTAAGTCCGCTTTGGTTCTGAGACCGATGGGTGTCCAGCTCCAACAGTGCTCTGTCCCTCTTATGGCTCTCCTCTGGTCCGGACGGTCTTGATGACTTCCGGCTGATGTTTTCTCCACACGTGTCCCCTCCGTCCTGCACCGCTCTGGCTCCTCTGGAGGTCCAGCTCCCAGGCAGACCTTCAGGATTCTGACAGGTCAGTTGTGTCCTGATCTGTGAAGCGTCAAAGAGGTGGTTGTACTGCCAGCGGTCAGTGTGAGGAGACCTGAGGGCTCCCGTGGACTGTGGGGGCTGGCAGCGGTGCAAAGACATCTCCTTGGTGGGTGAAGTCTGCTTCTGTTGCGCTGATACCTGAGAGACAGGTGCATGGTTGCACCTGGCCGCGATGGCAGGAGATGCTGGAGTGGAGTGTCCTCTGTGGGACACCAGAGGAGAAATGGATCCAGGTTTCGTCTGCAGTTTTTCTGTGTTGCAGTGTTGGTGGTCGACCTGCAGATGCTCAACAGAGTCGTAACGATGGGGAGAGCCGTAAAGTCGAGACTCTCTCGATGAACTCCGGGGGCTCTCAGACCTCAGAGACTCCGCTGGAGACGGCGTGGGAGACGGCGTCTGCTTTCCTGCATACGCTCTGGAGTACTTGCTGGCTCCCACAGCCAGCTTGCAGTCGTGCTCAGGGTTTGAAGATGGCGAGGCACTGGTCCGGTCACTGATCCAGCTGTCAGCATCGCTGGCTCTGCTGCTGCAACGGGACGGCTTGTGGACGGTCGCATCAACTACGTCATTAGTACGACACCATGAGCCATCTGTTGCGTAATGTGAAGCGTTCGCGTTGAGGTGTGGGCTTCCAGGCTGGTAGGAAAACATGCTGGCTGGAACCTCATGCTGGATGTCTGTAGGTCGACCTGCTGGTAAAGGTGGGTGGAACTTGCTGGACAACCTGGGACTCTCATCTCCCATCCACGGCCTCTGTTGGCTGTGTGCCGGTCTATGAGAGTGGAAGGTTGAGTTTGGAGCATCTGAATGCAGAATGAAACCAGTCTGGGCACACAGGTGGTCAGAGGCAGGACTTCTGGGTAGTCCGTTCATCGAGCTATGACAGATCTTCCGGTCGAGCTCCTGGAGTTGGGTCTTGCATGGCAGGGTGAGGGTACTACGGGACAGGACGGGCGATCCTCCCAAAGAACGGCAGCGAGGAGACGAGTGATGATGAGGCAGAGTGGGACTGTAGTTTTTTGCAAACCTCCGCTTGAGTTCTGGCGATCCAAACTCGTCTAAGGCCTTGTTGGTGGCATCTCTTGCAACTGCCTCCACGGTACCTCTCTGTACGTTCGGTGAACCCCAAGGGGATTCTCTTGGGGTACGGTGGTGCCTGTGGAAGGTGCCGCCCTCTAGAGGGTGATCATGGAGCCACACTGGGTCACTCATCCTCTTCATGATACGAGCAGGAACCTGCTGCCCCTCTCGTCTGCTTTGCATACAGTCCGATACGTTTAGGCACACTGAATTACGAAGTTCAGCGTTGCTACGAACACTGGCCTTATCTATGTATCCAAAGGAAACAACAGATGTCTTCCCTGCACCGTCCACACCATCGAGGACCTCGTAGGAACTGCAGATATCGTTGGGGCTGGGGGTCATACTGAGCCTGCTGGAGTGTGTGGACGATGGGGAGATGGGCACCCTGCCAGAGAAGGGATCCACCTCAGAAGAACTGGTTCGTCCATGTGAGCCATGAGAGCAGGAACCGGATGTTTTGGGAGCAAGGATCTCCAGTAGCTGACCAACACTTTCGTACAACACATCCTGCCGTTGGGTAGGGGACGTGGCGGGACCGACACTGTAGTCTACGGAGTGTCTCAGGGAAGACTTTGAGGGCAGTAAATTGTGGTTTCCAACCCCCATGTGACGCTGGCTGACAGGGGATAGAGCTGGACTCCGGGTGGGACTGCAGCGAGCAGAGCTCCTCTGAGAAGGAGCAAGGGTGTCTGGACACGGCAACATTAGGTGGGCGGACCCATCTTCTCCTCTACCCAATCCCCTCTGCTCCTCCTCTGACACCGATCTCACTTCCACGTAGAGGTGAAGGACTTTGCCTGCCTGAGACATGTCTGTCTCTTCAGTGATTGGGTATTATTAGGGTTTTAGATTTGTGTAACCTCCTGCATCTGAGCACAGTAAGGAGTCTTGGATGAGGGTCAAAGGCAGGACTGAAGCACCAGGTCCATCCTTCAGGTGCAAAACAGAACCAAAACCTGCAACAAAAAGACAAAACAAGTTCAGTTTAGGTCTGTTATGCCATATTCTTATTTTACAATAACAAATGTTTAAGTTGGTGTCATACAGGCAAGTAATGTGCTCTCTGCATACACACACATCTAAACTTTGTGTTGAGCGCTTTGGTGCAAACGCTCTTCCAACCTTCGTCTCCAGTTAATCTGCTGGTTTACCTGCTCTAAACACCAACGAGAAAACCAGATACTCGACGACCACAGTCCCTTCTTTTAGCTGAAGTGTGACTAAAGGAGGTTTTCCACCCTACTAACCATCAGCCCTGAGGCGGGAGGACTATGCTTGACCTTTTCCAGTCCATCAGTTTTCAGAATCTCCATTGTAGGTTATTGAGCATGCTCAGACCCACTGGATCAGAAAAACAACTGTTTTTTGGTTTTCCAAGAGTGCTCTGGTTCCACACCGGAGTCCCATATGTTACAATTTACCTGCCGAACACACCTGACTTAGAGTGCCACTCCAACTATATTTTTTTCCTTTGTTCCCAGTCGTCTTTTCATTATGATTATGCAATTTTTAGTCAAAATTAAAAAGCCTTTTGGTTTTTGTCATAATTTCTGCAGCTCATTAGAAATGCGATTCTGGCTTGTGAAGCAGAAGTTAGTTCCACTCATATCCCATCAAGACCTTCTCTCAAGCTAGTTTAGAGCTTCTCACAAACCCAAGCTAATATTAGAGTAGCAAAACAACAGAACACGATATAGGAGCTATTGAGAAACAGTTTTTAACCAGATTCCAGCTCAGACGAGGAAAATGAAGACACTAATAGATCCATTTGTCTGCAAGTGGATGCTTCGGAGTTGGAGCGGAGGCTTTGGCACGCCCATTTCTGTAGCATTAGTCTGAGCATTTTCAAGCATCTGGTTTTCATCTGCTCCTGATCCAACAAGATTTTAATGAATAAATACTCAGAAAAGCAGTTTTATTCGTAAATTATATTACATAGGTCCTCTAGTATGAGAAACATGCTGCAAGAACATGTTAAAAACACAAGACGATTTTCATTGGAGTGAGTGTTTAATGATGGTCATTATCTCTGGAGCAGAACCACTCACACTAACTGGAGTAAGATTTGTCAAATGCTGTACTGGAACATTATGATCCATAATTTTACTATGGTAAGCTGTCAGCCGTACTAATACTCCTTTAGACTTAGATCCATTAGAAGCTGCAGTTTGAACTTGAGAGGGGAGGAGCCCAGTGATAGGTCCTAATTTAAAAACTATAATTTCACTTTAAAAAAATGAATCATTTCCTTGTCCTTGTCGTTCTCCTCCTGCCAACCCAGCAGGAACAGAAGAGCCGTGATGCTCTTCTATTAATAGCTGCACAGTCCACTCATGTGCTCCACCTACAGTCAGAAGGGGAGGAGTTCCTGCAGACACTGAGCATGCTCCATGACCAGCTGAGGGTGAAGTCTAGATAAAGTTGATTCTATAGGATGGAGTCACACATGAGCACAAATCTGTGTTTTTATGAAGCATCAATACATTTAAAAAAATATAAAAAGAGGTCAAACGTCTGAGTGCAGTCATGTGACGGGAGGGAGCTGGAAGCAAACCATTGACCTTCTCCTGAAGGTGGTTGTTTGGAGTGCAGGTGATCATAGAGGTGATTAAAACATTCACTCAAGGATATTTATGCGGTTTTTGTTCCTCGGAGTGACTAAACGTTGGGATTAAAGATAATAAAGGGTGTTTAAGACAAAGCGAGTGATCAGAGGAGATCTTTCACAACTTTTTTAAAATGTTTTGCATCCTGTAAGCAGATTCCCATCTGTCTTAGCAGACCTGCTCCCTGATGCTCCTTCCTGATTTTCAGAACATTTGTGGAACATCAATGAGAGGCGGAGGAGGGGGGTGGGGGGTCATGTCAGGCCTATAGGTCTATAATGTGGCCAGTCCACTTCCTGTCTGGACGTCTGTTGTCTCCATCACAGCAGAAGAAGAGGAGAGAGCGTGGCTCAACTTTCCTCTGTGGGACGAGAACCAGCAGCAGCTGCTGGAACCATCCAACAAAAACTAAAACACACCTCTGGGAAAAGGAGGGAAGGTGGTTTTATTTTGACCCCCCCCCTACTCAGATTGTCTCTTACTGAAGAGGAGAGAACAGGAGCAGAGCAGCTCTCAGTCGGGACCTGAATCTAAAATCTGCAGATTTTCCTCACTAAAAAGAGTCTGAGTGAAACAGGAAACTGAATCCTTCCTGAGGATTCGTCCCAGACCGGAATCTGAAACACTTGTGTGTGTGTGCGTGCACGAGACCTCACACGCACACACTGATTAGCACACATTTAGCCCTACTTTTTCTGGACTCTGCTAATAGGATTCCCTGACTCACCCCCCCCTCGCATGCACTTCTCTATCTGCCAGCGCGCACATACACACACACACACACACACACGAGCAGCTGTAACCTTACCTGTGTCCTCTTTTCCCTCAGCAGCAGCAGCAACATCCCCTGCGTTTCCATGGCAACCCCCCCTCAGCCCCCCCCTCGTCTTAGGGTGACCTGCCGTCTCCGTCCTTCGTCCTCCTCTTCCTCTGAACACTTGTTGTCTGCAGCACTGACAGCTCCTTGTGGGTTAACTCTTCGCTCGGCTCCTCCTCTTCCCCAATAAGCCCCCCCCTTTCCAATGAATCCAGTCAATCAAAAGGCCCCGCCCCCCCATCTTCCATGCAGCCTGGAAAGCCAATCACGTGGCGAGCTCTGCCTCTGTGCATCTCCTTCAGCCAATGATGGGCGGAGCTGACAGATGGCAGCGCGGCTTAAGACGGGGGCGGGGGGGGGCATCCTGAGCTGCAACAGACAACAAGATAAATCAATAACAACACGCCGACGGTGATGTCATCCTGAGCTGCGCTGCGATTGGCTGACGGCCTCATAACCACAAAGGTGCAAGAATCTCGAGAACAGAATCGAGGACGCCACGCGAGAAACCGCCAAGGCAGACGGAGACCGCGGGACTCACGTTACCACGGAGATGACAGCTGGAAGGTGGGAAACACATCTATCTTCAATTAACATGTGTCAAAGTCACGGCCCAGGGGCCGGATCCGGCCCTCCGGGTCATTCTATTTTGTTGTTATTAATGACCCGATGTTATCTTGAGCTCATTTCTAACTTGTATAATTTTGACAAAATATATTTCCATGTTTATCCTGTTCGGCCCGCGACCTAAAGTGTGTTTGGGATTTTGACCCCTTGTGCGATTGAGTTTGATACTCCTGCTTTATCTGGTCCAGATTCCCTGATTCTGTGATCCAGATCGAGATCAGGAAGAACCTGAGCTCACGTGGAAAGATTTAGGCGTTCTGTTGGTCACATGACCCTGGCTGATGGAGAACCGTCTGCTCACCGAGGTTCTGAGGCGTCTGCAGCATCACAGCAGCTTTACTGAATTACAAAATGAGAAATTAAAAAAAATGGCTCACCTCCACAGAGGGCGGAGTAAGAGGGCGGAGCCATGAGCATCTGCACAGAGGGAGGAGTCATGAGCATCTGCACAGAGGGCGGAGTCATGGCCCAAACTCTTGGTCTAAGCTGCACCTAAAAGGAAACGTGTAAGATCATTGAGTCCAGACAGGAAACAGAACTTTGTTCTGATCATGACACTTACGGATCAGCTTACCAGGTTCAGAGGAGATTCCACATCAGATCTCCGGATCTTCTGTCCATGAAAATGAGGCAAATGTCTGCGGCAAATATCACATTTGACTCGGGGGAATCAAACGTTCGGAGCGGAGAAGAAGAACTTGGTTCTTGACCAGTCCGTACAAATTTGTTCTGACCCAGATTTCCACAGAAGCAGCAGAAGTCAACAACCAGGACAACAAAGTTCAAGACAACAATGAAGACACAAAACACTGCTGCACAACCACAAAATAAGACAGAGGACCGTCTGTCTCCCAGAGAAGCACAAAACAACAAACAACAACAAACAACAACACAGCAGAGATCCGGTGTGTTTGTGATCAACAGATTTATCAAAAACTTGATTGACAGTTTGGTGATCAATTCTAGCAGCAGAATCCAGTCTGACGGTTTACCTGCAGGTGTTCCCTTGCAGGAGCCCCGCCCCCACAGGTAAACTCTGAGGTAATGTTGGTGAAAGGGCAGCAGCTGAGACTGAGCGCGCGCGCACGTACGTACACTTCATCCTCCGGAGGGATGCTTCCACCCCCCCCGGTCATCCACGGCCTTGACCTTAACCGGACAGTAGCACAGACACCCCGCGCGCGCAGCTGCCGGATCTCCTTTCGGGATCAGCGGTCTTTAACTTTGACCTGGAAGCTTCCGCCGCTCCTGCATAATTCATCGGTGTGGTGACGAGTGCCCGGTGAACAGCACGCCGCGTTAATCTTTAACCAGCCGCTTCTTTCTTTGTTCCTTCAAATCTGCACTTTTTCCCCCAGAAAGCCGCGGTGCCGCCGCTCAGCGGGATGTTCCGCCGCTCCGAGAGCGCGAGCGCTGGAAAAGTAGACCGTTAGCGGGAAAAGCTCCCGTTTACCGGAGCGGCGCGCGTGCCGAGTTACTCCTGGCGTGTTTTTTTTTTTTTTTTTGCACTGACTGACCGGAGTGTCGCGTCACTGCAGGCGCGTGCGCGCGGGGCTCTGAAGCCCCACATCTGCCGGTTTTGGCGGTCACTCACCTCCGGTGGAGGCTGCGGCGGCGTCAGCGGCTCCCGCACACGGGACACCGCGCCGCGGCGGCGCCTTGGACTCCGGCCCCCGCCCGGTCCATCTGACGGTAACGGGCGGACCGGTGGCGGCGGGAAAGGCGGTCCGAGTGGACCCTGGTTCTGGTTCTGCTCCGGTTCTGCGGGTTTCTGCTTAAAAATCCCTTCAGAGTTCCATTAGAATTTCCCAGGAGGCTGTTTGGCATCAGTCTTCCACGGAGACTTGAACTTCCGCATCGGTTATGTGAGGTCATAATCACGTAAGGATACGTCAGAGCGCGCGAGCGCGAGGGAAACGTGGATACAGACTCACCTATTTGGAACTATAATATTACCAAAATAATGTCTATAAATTACATTCATAATTCAAAATTTCCTATGAAATTTGAATATATCATATTAACACGAAAATAACAAAATATAGAACATAAAATTAGCAATTTTCTATTATATTTGGTCTTTTTAATATTTGCAAATCTAAATTTTATTCATTATAATCGTATTTACTCGCCATTTCTAATAGTCCAACCAAAAAAGCCATAAGTACATGTTTTATATCATTATTACAATTATTATCAAATTCAATATTACATCACACTGAAAATCACGAAGCAAAAGAGCATTGTACAACCTTCAAGAAGTAATAAAGTATTCCAATAAGAGAATAAAAACATTATGTAAAGTTAAAAATCAATAACGTAATTGTAATGTATTAAAGCAAACTAAATCTTTCAATAAATTAATAAAAAATAATAAACTGATAAATTATCTAAAGGTTTCATAACATTTTCTGCTTTTTGAAGCGATTGACAAAAAATCTAATTGTTTATGAAAAACAAAAAGTTGGCCCTTATTTAAAAAAACACTCATTTGTGTGTGAAAATAAGCAATTGTTAAGCGAGAACTGTATCCTTTTTTCCTTATTTATACAACCAAATTGAATGTTAATATATGTAAATGAAGGAATTTTGTTTTTTGTTGTAATCCAATCGTATAAATCCTTCCAAAAATATCTCTATAAACCGAGTCACAGTCATGGAAGAGGTGTCTTTGAGTTTCAATATCATTGTGACAGAACAGGATTATCTTCTATTTTAAATCTTAACCTTATAAATATTTACAAGGATGGATGTCATTGATTGTTATAAAAATTGATTTCTTTCATTTTGGGAGGTAAGGAAAATAAAAAACATGTTCTGATGAGGGACATGTCTGTTTTTAATCGAGTCGGAGAGAATAAGTTGTTTGACAGAGCAGTTCTTAAAATTGAGGAACTACAACGTTTGCTATATAAGTATGAAAGTTGTCTGTAATGTATTTTTTTATGTCATCCTCATTGTTATTGTTCTGTGTATTTTGGACAATAAAGGATTGATTTTTAAAAAATGATATTTTTCATAACAACATAGTCCTAAACTGTTTGATTTATTGCAGAATCTCTCATTAAACGTGGTTAAACCCACATAATGGTTGTGTGATGTAACATTACTTCAAACAAGTATCTATGAATACAAGTGTGTGTTAATAAACACACAATATGGAGCAAAAAGTGTTTGTCAGTCACTGATTCTACAAGTTCTCTAAGGAATGTGATGAAAGGTCTACAATTCAACTGGAGATAGAATGTGAACAATTAATTTCTCATTCAGGAAATCACATTCTGGTTGGCCTATTTTTATTGGTGTAATGTTGCAGAAAATAAGTGTTTAACTCCCACAAACAAGCAAGAATTCTGTTCCTCACAAACTTGTTAACTTCTTCTTTATGAAGCTAAATAATACCTGTTCAGGTTCACACCTTAAAGTCTCTCTCCAACTGTCATCTGTGTCATGCTATGCTGCTGCCATCTACTGCTGGAAGCCTCCAGTCCGGCCTGACACCGAGAAGCATCGTCAGCAGAGACCTTACAGCCTGTGGACTAAACCTTCCACGGAGAAACTCTTTGTGTTGAGCATTGATCTGCTTTAATTCCTGGTTAATCTTCATTCATTTATGTATTTTTGTGTGTTCATTTCCCACAGGATGGACAACTTAATTTTGTGTATTTTAGATTGTTTTGGTCTTTTTCAGTGATCTGATCTGATATGTTCCCTTATGTTTCCAATTTAGATGAAGAACAACACAAAAAGGAAGAAGAATGTCTGTTCAGTTGTCCTCCTCTGTTAAATTTAAAGATTATGTTATTTTTGTTGCTTTTACCTTTTTTGGGGCCTATTTTGTGCATTTACATGTTTTTAAAATTAAATGTAGTTTTGATGCATTCTTGCTGTCCCTGCCTTATATTACCCGGTCCACCACACCCAGAAATGTAGTTTTAATCTTAAGTTATTTTTTATATGTCCTCCATTATGAGAAAAATTTTAAAAAACAACTTGATTTTCATTGGAGAGGGTCTTTAAACAGTCTGACTGCAGCCTCTCCAACAAGACCAAAGAGCTGTCGAAGGACACCAGGGACAAGATAGTAAACCTGAACAAGACTGGGATGAACCGATCTACAATAAACAAGCAGCTTAAGTGAATGGATAGAATGACGTTTGAGTTGACTTTTTTCACTTCACATCCAGGAGCCGCAGGTTTCAGACTCCTGGTTTAGACGCATCACAACGGGACGGAGCAGGGAGCTTCTGTCACTACAACACCAACAGTATTTTTACATCTGCTCCTGATTCACAATGACTTGAACAAAGAAATACTCATAAATACAATTTTAAGCTTAACTTTATTTTTATATGTCTTTCATTCTTGTAAAAAAATGCCACAAAAACGTGTCAAGAACACAGTTTTCATTGGAGTGGGTCTTTAAAAATCCTCTTTCTGCTGAAAAGCTGCAGAATGAAAACATTTTCCCCAATCTGAATCTATGCACACATATATAAATATATAAAATTAAATTAATCCTTTTAATCCACTGCAAATTACAATGAGTTTGTGTGCAGAGGATTAAATCTAACATCTGGACTTTTAAAGCAGGAACATTTCCAACATGTCAGGAATGCTGAAGACGCTTGGGAACGTTGGTCAGGGCGGGAACATTTCAGCTGAGGATTGATGAACGTGATTTGTTTCAGCTGAGATCAGGAGCCCAATCCTTAACCTAATTTTACAGTTTTCCAAAAGACCATTGGAAGCTGGTTTATAACTGGAGCACAGTTTATGACTCCTGTTTAAAAAAACACCCAAAATATCCGGTCTGGTGTCTGCGGTGTTTAGATGTAGATGATGAAGCTGGACCTCTGTGGCATGCAGCTCCGTGCAGCTCCGTGCAGCTCCTGCATGACATCGTGTCCTGGAACACGGAGAAGAATGTGAAGACTTCTTCTGAGTCCCATAAATGGATGCTGACTCACGGAGCCGTCTCTAAATTCTTCCTTCTGCTCGGCCTGTTTGTCTTCATTCATTCAGCCGCTCGGTTCTTACAGTCCCGACAAACAAACGGAGCTTTCTTCTGAGGGCAGGCGGTGGAGAAGTGAGACAAAGAAAGATGCTTCAGAGGCCCAGAGGTCCTTCCATACAGAGTAAACACCTGAGAGATCAGCTGCACACAGATGGAGAGTTCACACAAACACGTGATCCTGTTCAGCCGTGCACGTGTGTGTTTGTACACGTGCAGATCTTTTTATGTCTTTTGAGTCTCTTTCAGGTTCAGATTCAGTTTCTGAATTTAGGATTAAGTTCTGAGAAAGATTCAGTAGAAAAGCGGATTTAGGTAAAAGTGTAAAATGATTTAATGCTTCAGGTTTAAACTCATTTGAAGATACAGATTTTTATTTTCAATTAATTTTTAAATTTTTTATATATAAACTTTATTTATACAGGCAGGACATTTTAAGAACGTCATTCTTATTTGCAATTATAGCCTGACAAAAGGAAGACCTTTTAAAGAAAAGAAAGAGAGTGGTAACAAAAACAAGAAATAAAATTGCATGGAATCAAAAAAATCCAGGTTAAATGTTAATTGGTTTGAGTTAAAATTCAGATTAATGTGAAGATTCAGAATTAAGTCAATGTTCAGATTTAGTACGTCGAAGGGCGAGTTCGAGTGAAGACGCAGGTCAACTTGGCTGCACGTGCTCCTATAAATGCATTTATTGGTCTGTTTTTTAGTCATTGTTTTCTTGTCGTGTCAGCTGCAGCTGTGGGAATAAAATATAAACACACTGGAGTGGATCATCTCTGATGTCACCAATTGATGCACTGATGCTGGAAGTGGGACAATAATATTCAATTGAATTTGGGTCCGCCCACCTGCCAATCAAAAACCACAGCCTTAAATATGTTGACTTATCTAGAGATCATGAAAAAAGTCTTTGTCAGAGTCAGTAATTAATAAAACAAAAACCTTTTTATAAACCTCAGAAATGAGACTATAAATAGATTTATTTTAGGTATAAAGTTGGATTTATTCATTTTGATCCCAGCATCCACTTGTGTTTGGAGAACCTGCAGCATTCCTGTTCGTGGGCGGTTGAACGCTGACGCTGCTTTGAGTTTATCTAATAAAAGAGTTTTTCTAGATTGTATCTGTGCCTTTCACAAACCAAAGCATCATGGCGGAGCGCGGAGGCCGCTCTGACCTGCTTTTCTTTCAGCTCTGGAAGGAAATGCGAGCTGCTTCTGCTTTTCTGTTTTCAGGAAAATGCTGCAGAAGAATGAGGTTGAGACACATGTGAAGTGAACATACGTACGCTGCGTAAACACGACCTGGCCTCCTGTCTTCTGGAACATTCCTGACCCGACCTACTTTACGAGTTTCACTAGTGTTCCTTCAGGCTTCTGCTGAAGCTCCGCTGCACAGGAACTCTACGGAAGGTCAAAAGCTGGGATCAAGAAAAAGGATTTCGTACAATATTCAAAATAGTTTGATAAAAAAACTAAAGATGCATGCATTACAATTATTAAATCAAAAGGACGATAACTACAAGAAAACAATATTTTTGTTACAGTTTTTATTGGACGTCCTAAAGCATTATCACATAAATAAAGACGTCTTTTGAATTTTTAATGATGAATTTTAACATTTTCTGTTTTTTGAAGAATAAATAGACTCCTTTAGTTGTAATGCACTGATTTAACATGTTAAATTTGGGTTTATTCTGCTCCTTTAAGACTAAAAAACTGTGCACAGTTTCTAAATTTCTTTTTGTAAAACAAAAACTTATATTCTAAAAATTATTTATATATAACTTTAAAAATATGTACATTTTTTGGTAAAAGTTTTTTTGGGTAAAAAACATTTTAAAAATGACAGTGAAGTAAATAAATAAACAAATAGTATAAAACATATTTTTTTATAAAAAAAAACTTGTTTACAAAAAATATTTTATTCAAGCAATGTATATAAAATAAAACTAGTTTGTTTTTGAATTGTTTCAGTTTTTTGTTTAAAAGCTGTCAGATGATGCAGGAAACAGAACTAAGTTAAAACGTGTTTTTCACAAAACTTTATTGATAAGAAACGGTTCCATAACAAGATATACAAACATAATGATGATTACAAAAGTTTGTAAGGACAATCTTGGATAAATTTCTGGTTTTACTCACTTTGCTTTTTTAATTTCAGTATTTTTAAGTCGTGATTCCTTCCTGAAGCTATAAAACATGAAGTTATTTTCCTTTTTTGTCATTTATGAATGTAAAATATAATCTGTGGACCCTGCAGCGACTGATTTGTTTATATGAATAAAATAATCCTCTAAAGACGAGTTTTATTTTAGTCAACAATTTGATTTTAAAGTCAATTAAATAAAATTAAGGTGAAATTTTGGATACAGAAACCTCATAAACTGTCAGGTAAGTTTCAGGATTTGTGTTCCCTTTATTATTGACGTGTTTCTGCAGTGACGGAGCTTCGCTGCAGTAATTTTCGTTTACCTTTGGGCGTGACCCATTTCTTCAGAGCGGTTTTAAGAGGTCATGATCTGAAGTAAACCTCCTGGGAAAACATCACGACTCAAAGGGACAAAAATGTTGACAACCATAAACAATTGTTTTGTTTAAATGAATTTGTTCTTCCATTAATCCATATATGTCCAAATTGTTTTTGTTTCTCCAATTTGACTTTTAAAAATGTTTTTATCTCCTGTGTACGGTGTCCCCTTAATGCCCTAATTTATGTCTAACTATTAAAACAAAACGAAGAAATAATAATAATGACTGATGTTTTTGGTTTGAAGTAGAAGCTAGGATTAAGGTACATGTAAAGCAGACATGTCTTGATACAATTAGGAACAATAATAAAGAAACTTTTATTTTAAAATTAAATGTATTATTTTTAATATCAATTATAAAAGTCAGATAAATTGTGGTGCTAATGAGGTGGGATTAAATCCAGTATAGTATTAATTTATATCCTTGTGTGGATTATTATTATTTCTCTCATAAACATCAGGATTATTTTGTTTACTTTGAATTGTTTTTCTTTAAAGTCCACCTTTGATCATCTTTTGATCCATTTCAAAGCTAGTGATCTTTAATCAGGATTATGCTGTTTTTAGCCAAAATCAAAAATCCTGTGTCGTTTTTTTTCAGAACAAAGTTTCTGCAGAGCGGCAGGAGAGACTAGCCCCTGAGTTGTGGGTGGAGTAAGCCTAACCACACTTCCCATCATCCCTTTTTTTTAAACTGCAACAGCAACTCAGAACTTCAACCCAAAAAAATATCAGAGCAGGAAAACAAAAATGTTCATGGATCTATTTGCAGGAAGACTGCAGCCCTCCCATTGTAGCACCTACGTCACAACTACAGGCTTCAAAGGTCTGCTCCACAACAATTACAAAAATAAAAATGTAATTTTAGGCTAAATGTTCTTTTTAGATGTTTTATATGGTCATAAAGTGCCAAAATTACATGTTAAAAACAGTTTTCATCAGTGGTTCATTAACCTTTCTTTAACCTGTGCGAGGGCATCCAGAAGTTTTGAAAAATACCTGCTGCTGCGTCACTTCCGGTAAACTTTTCCAGCAAGCTTCATGTTCAAAGATGTGCACGTTCTCTGTGTTCCTTCCGCGTGCCTTACGGCCATGACGACGTCAGGTTCCCGCTCTGACCTCACCTGTATGGTATGAATGAAATGCAGGTGTATCTGGCCCCGCCCCCTGCTGACAGGCTTTAAAATCCTGACATACAGGTGTGGCGCAGACTGCGTGTGTGAAGCAGAAGAAGCAGAAGATGGAGATGAACGGGACGGAGCTCCACCTGTCCGAGTACGGCTTCGAGCGGCGCTTCGACGAGCGCGGGGCGATCCAGTGGATGCAGGCGAACTGGTGAGACCCTCCTCACCTGTACTGCCTCCTCACACCTTTACCTGCCGGTTACACGCGGGTTTGAACATTCTTAAAGAAGTTCAGGATAACAAACTCTTTTGGGATGTCTGCCTCTACTGTGTTATGTCATAGTCGGGCCGCTTTGCGCATGCGTGATTTAAAAAAGGCTGACTCACTAGAAACGGAATGTCCGCACCTGAGAGCCGGTCAGTCCGGCACCGCCCAGACACACCTGCGAAAGAGGGCAGGTCAGAAACCAAACCCGACCAGCCGCTGGTCGGAGGTGAGGGGGCGGGGTCAGCCCGTCCTTGTGCAGGTATGCATCCTCAGGTTTCAGGGTCTGGAGGTTCTGGTTCCGACTTTATTGTGTTTCTTTTGATCTGAACAATGAGATCTGAACCTCCTGCTCCTTCATTATTAGAGTTTTAGTGTCCGAGCTGCATCAAATGCACCATCTGGAGCTGGTCACGTGACATCAAAGACCCCTGCAGGTCTCTGTGTGTTCTGATGCTGCTCCTGTCCTGATGTAACCCAATCCTCTGTGTCTGTCTGGTTTTCAGGAGTAAGTCCTTCATGTTCAGCGCTCTCTACGCTGCCCTGGTGTTTGCAGGCCAGCACTACATGAAGCCCCGCCCCAAACTCAACCTGCGGCTGCCGCTGGTCCTCTGGTCGCTCAGCCTGGCTGTGTTCAGGTAACCCTCCGCTCTTACCCGTGGTCCAACCTCCTCCCAGATTCTGAAGCTTCTTCTGTCGTGATTGGTAAAAAAAAAAAAAGGTTTAGCTGTCACCATAGCAACCGGCTGCATCCTTTGATTGAGCTGAAGGTGTGATGGATCATGGGGTCAGTTCAACTGAAAGGTGACTTTGAACCTGAACCCTCACCTACTGATGGATAGCACCTGGTTGGAGGTGAACTCCTCCCTGACTAAACATCTGAGCTCACCTGAGTGTCCCAGACCTCAGATCCTCTCCAGAGGAGACTCCTCTGTGGTTCCACTTCTGTCCGTCAGGACTGGACTCGCTATAGACCAGGAGTCTGCAACCTTTAACAGTAAAAGAACCGTACCGTTTTCTACGGATCAAAACCTACAAGGAGCCGCTTAGTCTCACTTCAGCCTTTAAGAGATTTGGGTTTTCATTCATGACCTTCTTCTTTTTTAATAATGAAAATGAATTATATCTATTTTTGATATAAGAAAGAAACTGGAATCTCAAAATGTGATTTCTATTTTTTTTTTTTTACTTATTTTCAAAATAAAAGCTGCTCAGTGACAAACAGATCATCTCAGTGCAGCATAAGATAATATGTGCTTTAAACTCATAAAAGATCAAACTTTTTACCAAAGTTTTTCTTTGCATATAAAATCTGTTCATTCTGGAGGTAGAGTTGATCAAACAAGACAAACTAATCTAAATTAAATAAATGCTAATTAAGTAATCTTTACTTTAAAGATTTTATTATTTCTTTTCTTTGTTTTTTTCCCCTCGTCTTCAGCAGTCTTCCTGCTGGGTTTTGTTGTTTTAGTTTGGGGTTTGGTAGTCTTAGTTTTTGGGCTTTATTTATTTGTTTTCTTTGGGTAGTTTTGTTTTGGGGGAGCTGCTGACTGACGGTCGACATGTCTGGGTCAGCATCTCCATGACTTATCTCATGTTTGTCTGAGGAGCCTCCATGTAGAGATAAAAGAGCCACATGTGCATCTGGAGCTGCAGGTCGCTGACCTCTGGTCTAGACACTCTGGAGGTAGAAATGGTCAGGAGCTGTTTTTCCGCTCTGGTTCTGACCATCGGTTCTGTTCTGTGTCTCCAGCATCATTGGAGCGGTTCGGACCGGTTCCTACATGCTGCACATCCTGAGCACTGGCGGCTTCAGACAGTCCATCTGCGATCAGAGTTTCTACAACGGACCCATCAGCAAGTTCTGGGCCTACGCCTTCGTCCTGAGCAAAGCGCCGGAGCTGGGTGAGTTCTGGACGGGTTGAGGGAGGAGATGAGATTCGGGTTTCTGCTGTTTGACACACCGAAACTCTTCAACCATTAAAGCGGTTATTGTTATGCATTACTAACGTAAAGTGTTGCATAACAACACAAAGCTCTGATTCATAATTGCTGGAATGTCTTTGATCTTGAAGATAAGCGAAAGAACGTAAACGTTGGAGATAAAACTCTGGTGATGAAAGGTTCAGAAGTTTGAAGCCTCCAAACCAGATCTGAGTTGAACAATGAAGAAAATCTGAATAAATGAGATAAAGAACGTTCCACAACAACCTGAAGGTAAAAGTTTAGAGCCTTAAAGCAACTAATGTCTCTGCATCCTCCAGAGACGAGCACTCCCGACTGTAGACGTACTGGAGAGACAGAAATACTGCTGGAGGATATGGAAAAAAATTCTATATCCCAGTTTACCACAATAGAGTATTTTTCTAGCTATTCTCTTGATTTTTTTTATTTTTTTATTAAAGACAAATGTAATTACTTACTTTTCTTTTTTGAGTTTTGAAACCTAAAATGTTTTTGGGCCAAACACCAATATTTTTTTTATTTATTTTATATGGCTTTCAAATAATATTGGCTCTAATTTAGCTCCAGTTTTTTAGTAAGGAAACACATTTTTAAACAAGTTCAGCAACAAATATAAACGATGGAAAAAAAAAGTACAATATACTTGAAAAAAAATTATATACTTACTATAGGAACAAATATTTGATTTATGGTACCAAAGGAATCCCTGAAGTTTCTGGATTTAGACTCTCAAGTTAAAGACTCACTCTGAGAATTGTTAAGATTTCTACAATTCGGAAATGAATTTCTGATGAACTCCAGCCACTTTGCAGAAACTATGTCCTACAAAACTACAGTGATTCTTAGAATAACTCAAAAAAAGATCAGAGTGAGACTTCTTCCAGAATGAAGCTGCATAAGCAGATTCCTGCAGGGCGAGATGCTTTACATATTTTTGTTTTCTGGAACGTTCAGCTTGTTTTCTTGTGGGTGAACGCCTGTCACTCGTCTGACGTCTACCTGTCCTGCACAGGTGACACGGCCTTCATCGTGCTGCGGAAGCAGAAGCTCCTCTTCCTGCACTGGTACCACCACATCACCGTGCTGCTCTACTCCTGGTACTCCTACAAGGACATGGTGGCCGGCGGCGGCTGGTTCATGACCATGAACTACACCGTGCACGCGCTCATGTACAGCTACTACGCGGCGCGCGCCGCCGGCCTGCGTGTGCCCCGCCCCTTCGCAGTGCTCATCACCAGCTCTCAGATCGCTCAGATGGTCATGGGCGTGACGGTGAGCGCGCTGGTGTACCGCTGGATGCAGCAGGGCGACTGCCCGTCCCGCCTCGACAACATCACCTGGGCCTCCCTCATGTACCTGAGCTACCTGCTGCTCTTCTCCAACTTCTTCTACCAGACGTACCTGCGGCCGCACGTCAAGACCACCAAGACCCAGTGAGGGCTGGAACCAGCTCCTCTTCCCGTCAGCAGAACCAGAACTCTGACTCTGCAGTTTTTACTGAACAGTGTTTACGGACCCCGAGCTGAAAAAGAAACTATTTATGACGTTTTTTATTTAATGAAAAGTATTTAACTTTTTTCAGTTTCCTGAATGACATTCTGAAACTCTAAACACTGTTGGTTAATCTGATTGGCTCCCGAGAAACCCCGCCCCCTTTCCACTGACTGGTGACACGTGATGGCGCTGAACTGGTGGCCTGAGCCTCCTGTGCTGCCAGTGACCGTGTAGCTCCGCCCACAGGGCTGTGCGATCCGTGGAAGCGTCTGAGTTTCGATGGACCGACGTGTTGGTGAGAAACGGTGAAGACGTTCTTCCTGCATGAACACGCCCCTGTGAGCCGTCTCAGAGGAACCAATGTTTCACATTTAATTTATTGCTGAGAAAATAAAGACGTTTTTTACTGTAAAGATTCTGAGTTCTTTTTTTAGATGACAAAGTCAGAATATGTTTGAAAGGAAGAGGATCATCTGATCCTGCTAGATAAGGATTGTTCTCTGGGTTTAGATGGTCCAGAACCAGCTGGACCTGAGCCGGTTTACAGGATCCGATCTGATCAACCCTAAACAAAGGTTTCTTTTGACTCCTGGCATCATTTTAAATATTATATTTATTACTTCAAAAGTTGAAGACGATGCTAAAATTGCCCAAAATAAGAGAAATTGACCATTAAAATGGGATCTTTCCACCAATAACAGCTTGTCGGGGCCGTCGCCTCACTGTCCTCGTGTCGTTCTGAGGCGTTCCACTCTTCCACTAGTGCTATCCCGTCTCTGCTTCAGCCGCTCCAGGACGGGCCTTTTGTGCTATCTTATGGGGTCCAGATGACCCCAGCCTTACATTGACGTGGTATCCATCCCATGACAAATGTGGATGAAGGTGGACAGGACTTCCTGCCACGGACACCAGTGAAAATCATTGAAAAATAAAGTCCAGCGCGCTTTCTTGTGGGGTCCAGATGACCCTTCTCCCGTCAACATACCTAGGAAAGCATAAGGGCTACAGGTATGTATTGCCAAGAGTCTGGTGATTTACGTATTGCTATACATCCCAACACTGAACCGTGAACGATCAGCTTCACTCGTTCTCAACTACAAAGGACCACAATCCACGTTTATATGATTCTGGAAGAAACGTAGCACAGAGTTTTTGTCTGGTACCAATCCCAAATAAAGACTAAATAGTTAGTAAATGTCTCATGACAACAAAAACTGCGATTCTGACTGAACTTTAGCACAAGCTGGCTCTTGCAAGATCTTATTGTTTTCAAAGAGGCTCAGTGTGCTGCCAACTGGTGGTTGGAGGGTTAGCTGGAAAACAAAAGTAAGATGCTCAAAATAATTAATTACATATTGCCATGTCAACATTTTAAATTGATACAAGTATCGTCGATTGAAATATCACGATTTATCACCGTATCGATTTCTCCCTACACCCCTAGGCTCTATGGGGTTCAGGTCAGAGGTCATAACTGGTCACACCATACGAGCCACTTCCTGTAGCAGTGATGATTCTGATAGCGTGTGGAGGAGCGTTATCATCCAGGAAGTTAGGGAATGATGATGTTTCTGAGGTAAGAATGTCCAGTGACTGGACCATCTACAAGGACCAAACCAGTTTAGCTCTGACTGGGGCTCCTCCTCTATCAAAGCCAACCTTGGGGTCCATGTTGGTGTATCGCTCACCAAGAACCCTGACAACCATCATTTCTGAGTAAGGTGACTCAACACATCAGTGGACAGGACGGTTAACCATTGCTGCATTGGTCTTGGTGTCAGTCACCTGTATCGGTCGTCTGTTGGTTGTGAGGAGTTTGTCAGTAAACCCCAGTAGCCTCACATCTGGTAAACAGCTGTGTGGTTGTTAAGTACTGGTTCTGGTCTGTTACTGGTGGGGCTCCACTCTTGGGTCTGTCACAAACTCTGAGAGTAGTTCTGGGTCTTGATGAGTCTGAGGACACTTTGAGACTCACCAAGTTCACCTGCAACACCCGAGTGTCTACTGCCAACCAGAAGACCCAATGACCAGGTGGAACTACTCGTTTGTTAATCGACGTTGTGTCTTCATGACTGTTTGGTTGATTAATTTGGAACGACTCACTGACTAAATCAGCTTTTTAGTCCCACAGAATGTTGACACTGAAGCCAAATTAAAGGTATTTACGACATCCACTGAGTTTTTCACTATATCTCTAACTTCTTGTGTCTCCTCCATCTTGAACTTCCAACGGATTCTCAGCAATCCAGATCAGACTCCACTTGGTTTTCTGCTTCATGTGTGGAATGATTAGGGTGAATCTAATCAATCAGGTACCTAAACCCTCTCTTTCAGCTGTTTTGAAGGGTCAACCATGTTAAGGACACTATCTCTGTGGTTCTTCTTTAACAAACCAAACCTGGATCTCTTTAGGCTCTCCTCTCATTTTCCTAAACTTAGTCTGCACATGTTTCCTGTACAGCAGCCACATCTTCAATCTGCCTTTGATACCTTTAGGACACAGAACCGGTTTCTCCTGTCACACTGGATGCTACGATGCTTGTGCTGCTGCATGTATTACTGTGAACTCTTTAACCTTCGAAACCTCTTTGACAGTAGAGCCTCTGTTTAAAGGCACGTCCATCGTTATTGGATCTATTTTTCAAAATGTTCCCAGCTTTTTTTTTTATTTGCTTTTTTTTGTTGTGGGCGGGACAAGAAATATCAGGCCCGCCTCCACATTCTGCCCGGCCCCCCCAAACACTATCAGGCTAATTCTTTTATTTATTATATTATTAGGCTAATTTGGAGTTTAGCAAATATTTCAGCTATATGCTAGTTGTTTTTGGCTAATTTAGGATTTTTTTCATTTTTTAGGCTAATTTGATGCTTAGCTAACATTTTAGGTTTAGGCTAGCTGTTTTGGCTAAAGTAGTTTTTCTCAGTTTTTAGGATATTTTGGAATTTAGTTAATATTTAAGCTACATACTAGCTGTTTTAGCTAATTTAGGCTTTTTTCAGATCTTTAGGCTAATTTGGCATTTCACTAATATTTTAGCTAGCTATCTATCATCTTCAGCGTTTTCAGCTATCAGCACTATCATTTTCAGCAGCCAAATTCAGCTTCCAGCATTCACACTGGCATTATTGCAGGTAATGCTATATATCTAGTTTTTAAAATGTTTTAGTATTATTTTTAATGAATATTACATGAAAATTAATCATTTTAAATTTGGCTATGTGTGGCTTTTGTGGAAAACCATAAATGTTTAAATTAAGGCTGTGATTGTTACACTTCCTGTTAGCCCACAAACCGACCCCACATCAGAGAAGAAAACAGTTTGGGGACCCCTGCTTTAAAGTCACACATTGATCATGTGTTGATAAATTCTAAAAGCGTTCCCAGAGCTATTTTAAGGATGTTTTTAACCCAAATTTTAAAAAAGAAATGTTCTAGGACATAGCTCCTCCAGAGCAGCAGAGTTCATTAAAAACTCACCTCTGAGTCATGGATGGGGTCATTGTAACCCCATCCCCACATCCCATCAGTCATCTGCTAGCTTACAGCCCCTCACACCCCCAACCTAACATTAGTGGTGCAACAAAAATGTCAGCAATCTTGTTTTCTATCCATCCTTACAGTTCTGATCCAGATTCCAGCTCAGACCAGGAAAACAAAGACGTTCATGGATCTATTTGTCAGCAGGTGGATGATCAGAATGGAGCTGATCATAGCTTCTATCTCATGACTATAAGCTTTTTCAAACTGCATTTTTTCATCTGCTCCTGATTCACAACAATTTGAACAAAGAAATACTCAGAAATGCAATTTTAAATTCAATTTTCTTGATATCATCAGAAAAATAATCCCCAACAAAATGCTAAAAAAGTGGTTTTCATTGGAGTGGGTCTTTAAAACGTCTTTTGTAAACCTGAAGTCCTTCAGCTGGATGATGGAGATTGTATCTGGTATTCAAATCTCAGATCGTGGAGCTGGTTCTGCTTCTATACCTGTAAGCAGAACCAGGTGTTGAGTTTTATAATCGGACCCAACTGTTGCACATTTATGGACTGGGAGTGAACTCTATTGACGCGCCCAGTATCAGAAATGTGCAGTTTGATTGAATATTTACATGCAATGAATTGTGTTCGGAGTGCGACGTCACTTCTGCTGCTCTTTTGTTGTTTTCTTTACCGTAGTTTTGGTTTATTGTTTTCTTTTGTTGGTCCATCAAAGAACTGATTTGTGGGCGTGGCCTAACCCTCCTTCTGTTGTTTGTTCTAATCTTTTTAGAGTCACTCCCCAAAGAAAATGTTTATCAGCGCCGTGACTCATTTGCAGCGTTTGATGTTATGCAATCCGTGATAAAACACCTCAGAGATTTGTTTGTAGTTTGGAGTCTTTGAAGACTGTGATAGATCTGGATCGCAAAGCATGATGGGAAATGGATAGGAGGACTTTGTTAGCTTTAGTTTATTGGAACCAACTGATGGGAACCATGTCTGTCCTACCCTCAAAGCTGGGAGGCAAACGGGGAGGCTCTGAGTCCTGGGGTCCAACAACTGGGGATTCAAACCCTCGAATCTCTGGGCAGACACTCTACCCCTCAAACGAGCCTGAGCTTTAGGGGAACATCTTGATGGTTCTTTAGATGCAGTGGTAGGTCAGAGGTCTGCAACCTGCGGCTTTTACCTCTCCATAGTGGCTCTCTGGCTAAAGAACAATAAAATAATACTATATTTTTCAAGTAAGGGTTGCTAATTTTATATTTATTTAGTTTAGATTACATAAGATTATCACAAGGTGTCTTTTATTTTGAAAGGAAACCAATCCAAGCTTTTGTCAAATGTCAAAAATAACTGAGAAGCTGATAGTTTCTTTTTATATTTCTGTTTTAATTCTTTCATTTTCTATAAATGAGCTGAGCTGCTTTTCTCCTTCACAATCTGCTGGAATTATCGTGTTAACAGTTGAAAAGTTACAATACGTTAAGATTTTGTTTTTAAGCGTCACTTTAACTTTAAGGTGAAACTTTAAGGTTAAAGAAAAAGGAGGAAACAGGAAAGTTTTCAACTTAAATCCAGTTCCCAGAAAACAAAGCAGACCAGGTTCTAAAAATCAGAAAGTTCACAACACAAGTTTTTCCTCATTTCATCATAGTTACAAAATTCCTGCATTATAAAATATGGCAGCTTTAAAATCGGTGTAATCAATAAAACTATACAACACAGAGGAGCGGAGGCAAGGCCGCTCACACTGAAGCTCACAGGAACTAAACTCGCAGCACAAATATTGCTTTCAGAAGATGGACATGCAGGACAACAACAAGAAAAGGTTTCAGCTCCACCATGAGGAACAGTCAGGAAGTGTTCAGAACCCAAACATTTCATTTCCCAAAAGTAATTGTTGGGATTGTGAGAAGATCGGAGCAGAAATCCTGCAGAACTTCTTCTAATGAGGATGAGGAGCAATAATCCTCATTTCAACTTTGTTTTTACGCCAATCATTCAAATTTTAAATGAGTTCTTCATTTCAGACTTAGTTTAATTGATGTATTTTAATTCGCTTTTCTTTTGATTATTATTTTTAGATGAGTAAAAATAAATTCCGTGTTTTATCATTTTGAAGTTTTCCTGAAATTTGATGGGAAGTCCGTCAGAGTGTGACAAAAATAGATATTTATTGATTATGATTGATAATTATGACAACCTACAGATCTCCAAAATAATAGTCTATAACACGTGTCAAAGTCAAGGCCCGGGGGCCGGATCCGGCCCTCCAGATTATTTTATTTTATTGTTATTAATGTCCCGATGTTATCTTGCTCTTATTTTTATCTTGTATAATTTTGACAAAATATATTTTTATAGAGAGTAAAATATTGAAAGTTATTTAAGGTTTAAGTTGATTTATTCTGAAATAATATTCCTGACTTTCTATTATTCATAATTATGTTAAAGAGTTACAGTTTTAAAAATTGGCATTCTAAGTAAAAAAATCTAATTTTTAGATAAATCCCTGTTTCTCTTTACTTTTTTGCTTCATTTAATTGAAAAAAATTCTATTTGTCATAAAAGTTACAAAGCAAAGTATTATAAAATTCCCCTAAAGGGTAAAACTAAACTTTCTGGATTCAACGTGGATTTGATCAGTTAGAAAACATGTTCTTTTACTGCTAAAGGTTGCAGATCCCTGGTATTAATACAAAACTTTATATACATAAATATCCTTTTTTTAAAAGTGCCCCCAGTTATTGTTGGTTTTAAAAATGAAATACTTATGAAGATGACTTAAAAGAATGTAAAATGCCCAAAGCTCACGTCTTATTTGAACTTTTAGAATACATCTCTGAAAAAGGTAATAGACTTTTATGTGAACATTTACGTTTATGAGCAACTGTAGGATATAATGTAACATATTCCTGTTCTTTTGAGAAAATGTATATAAATATTTATTTTACTCGTGTCACTTTTTTTCAATTATTTTTTTTCTCTTATTCTGATTTGAGATCCTGTTTATGTTTGCTGCTTTGTTCTCAGCCATTTATATCAATGATTATATTTTTGAGATATTCATTCATTTGTCAAAAAAAGGTTGCAGACCTCTGTTCTAGATGTATGGGCTCAAAATAAGGTCATAAAGATTCACAACCACAACTGCATGTTCGCACATTAGTAACCAAGTTTCATCATAGGAAAAATTTATCTTTTTTTAAAATATTTGATTTTTTTTAAGGAAACATTTGTTTTTGTTTTGTTTTTAAGGATTTCCTTGTGCAACCAATACTGTCTACATCCCTCTGGGTCATCTCAACACTGAAATCCACCTTAAAGTCAGCGGTGGGGCGGGGCAGCCTCCTGCTCTTTGATTGGACAGTTTGAACTGTGGTTATCCAATCACAAGGACCTATAAAGACGAACAGGATTTGCACCTTCAGAAACTCAAAGTTTTTTGCTTCACATCTGCAAATAAATAAAAAAATGAGTAAAAATTATTTTATAAATGCAAATCTTTTTTACAGGCATGCAGATCCCTTCCTACACACTAGTAAACCTAAATCTTTTGGGCAGATTTATTTGATGAAATTTGATTTATGTGAACACGTGGTTGAGAATTTTATTGACCTTATTTTGAGCCCGTACAGATGGATCTACCCACATGTTTCTACAAACAAAAACTCCTTTCTCGTTTCTTTTTTCTCCCTCAAACCGGCCTCGAGTTCCTTTGAGCTTTGAGGCTTCAGGAACAGAGTCTGCTTCAAACATTCAAACCTTTTATTCATGTGAACTGCAAACATTGGTATAAAACACGCGTCGCCGCCGCGAGCTCTCTCACAGAAATCCAGAGAACACCAGTTCTGACGGAGAGCAGAACAGAAGCAGAACCAGGTGGAGCAGGAAAGGGGGCGGGGTCTCAGAGGAAGGCGTCGCACCACTCCTTCAGGCACTGAGCGCACGATCCGGCCTGGCGAGAGTTGGCGCCGGTGGCGTCCTTCAGCCAGTCAGTGAACATCTCTGTGTCCTTCTTCAGCAGCAAGAACTGACCCAGAACCACGGAGGCCTGAAACGAGACAGGAAGTCAGCGGCGTGACGGACGTCCTGATCTGGACGGGGGGACAGGTGAGTGACATCAGCAGGAACCTTATCAAAGCCTTGCTCCTCCAGCTTCTTCCCCAGCGTGTCTCCGATACCCGACAGCGCCATCACAGGTTTGTCTCCCATAGGCTCGCCGACAAAGTCCCGGTGCTTCTGCGACGTGGTCGACATGGCGACTGAAGAAACACAACACAGGTGGACAGGTATGCTTCAGGTTGGACTCTTGAATAGAAGATCTGTGACGACGTTCAACAGAAAAAGTCAACAGTGAGATGAACAAAAGGAAAACTCTGGCTGACTTTTTATTTTACTTGTCTGGTCATCCCTACCAAGACCCCCACCAAGTCGGAGCGGGAAAGGGTTTGATGATGTGATCAGCGAGGAGTCCAAAACAAACATGGAGGAGAATCTGAATCCTCATTTGTACCAAAACAATAATAAAAATGTCTGAATGATTTTATTTTCTCTCCTCTGATTGTTATAAGACAGAAAGTAGTCACACAGCCGCACAGGAAGTACCGCTGAAAGCGCCGTCATTCAGACGCAGCATAGAGGCTGAACCTCACCGTCCTGATGACATCATCGCCTTCAGAAACACGCGTTCAAGCGACCACTTCCAATGAAAAGTCCACGTAAACGCAGGTGTACGTGCGCTTCAGGCGTCCTCACTTAAACTCTCGTGTTTGTGCGTTGCTGTGCACGTTTTTAAGTCAGTTTTTGACTCTATGTACCAAATGTGCAGCCATTGAATCCGCAGTGAAGGTTAAACCAGGTGAACTCTGACCAATCAGAGACTCAGATCTCGGGTGATGTATGGATGACATCACCTTTAATTCACAGAAATGCCAAACAGCCGGTTGAAAATTGATCATGAAGGAGAAATTAATAATTGTGGTTCGAGTCCGACTGGACTCTATGATGCCAAATCTTTCATTCATCAGAACAGAGAAAAAGTCTGGAACAAAGATTCACCAGATTCAGACCACTTAGACGTGTAAAACCGTCGGTACATGGGCTGGAATCGGGTCCCAACAGTTCAGTGTGAACACCACTAAAACTGACTTTAAGCATCCATGCAGTTTTTTACAGAGACTTCAGGAAAACTGGATTGGGGAATTGTAGATTTGGACACTCCAAAAAAACACCCAAAAAACTGTACAATAATGGATTAGATTTATCTGCGCTTTTCAGGACACTCAAAGCACTTACAGTGTATCCATCATTCATACTTGGTGACGGTAAGCTACTACTGTAGCCACAGCTGCCCTGGGGCAGGCTGACAGAGGCGTGGCTGCCAGTATCGCCTACGGCCCCTCTGACCATCACCGGAACATTCATACGCATTCACACACCAGTGGAGCCACACTGGAGGCAAGTTGGGTTAAGTGGACACACCGACACTTGGCTGGCGGGAGCCGGAATCGAACCGCCTATCCTTCGATCATTGGCCGACCCGCTCTACCACCTGAGCCACTGTCGCCCAATTACTACAATAAGTAGTAAGTATTTGGGACGCGACCTAAAACTTGACGGGGAGAAACTGGAATAACGCAGAAACTCCAGGCAGATGTAAACGGTTAGATTTGTTATAGAAGCTAAAGTTTTTTAATGACTGTTAGCAAAACTTAGAGCAGAAATAAAGTTAAACACAAAAGTTTAATTAAGCACAGAAACTTCAGACAAGTCTGGAAGGTTAACTTCTTCAAAAGGTTCTGAAAACTCTGGATGTATTTCTGCAGCAGAATCTCCTTTTCTAGTTTGAGGTTTTGAGCTGAAACGTTTTTTTCTGTTTCTGCATTTTTGTTCCGAATGAAACTCGACGAGACAAAATAAAAACAAATGCAGAATATTAAAATTCATGCAAATAGAAAAAAACAAAAATCCAACAGTGGCTCTTTGATTAACTCTAGATTCATCATTACTCCTTTCAGTTCACATTTAAAAACCGATTTTAATTGACTTTTCCTTATAACTATTTTTTATGAAATGTAAACAAATGAGTTAATTTTAAATTAATGTTTAAGCAGGAAAAGAAGAGACTCAACTTTGATGACAAAAACCAGAAACTTTTTAAACTTTGATCCTGATTAGGCCTCAAACTGTTTTCTGTCAATTCAAATTTAAAAACGTCTAAAATTTCTGAAAATTCAATCAAATATCCCAGAATGACGTCATTGATTCAGTCAACGGCAAAAGTTCAATATATATATATTTATAAGAGCTGTATGGAGTAATAAGTAAAATAAAAAACACATCCATCACTAACTAATTTAATATTCTAATTTTCATTGATATTTTCCAAGTTACCGTTTGAGAGTCGATCTTCAAAACTGTTTGGTTGTTTTTCGTTTATTTTTTATTCTAAACTTTTCTTCAGTAAATACATGAACCCAGAACTCCGTTCGGACCTGGTTCGGAGAACCGAACCCCATCCAGAACCCCGCCGGGCTCCGGAGCCCTACCTCCCGGAAGTGGCTTCACCTGCGCGGCTGCACGTGTCCGAGCGGACGAAAACAGTTTACACGTGTTCGAGCGCGTGAACGTCACCTGAGTGGACGTTTTCGCGGGTGTACTCACCTGGAACGTGACCACCTGAGAGGCGTCAGCGCTGCTCTCTGCCCCGGACACTTTAAACCGAACCCGGACGCTGCTGGGGCGGTTGACGCTCCTCTTGTGACGTCACGAGGCAGAGCGTTGAGATCGTTTGTATGAAAGAGGAGTCACTACAACAGGAAAAGCGAGTTCACTTTCATGGTTGAAATTTTGAAGCAAATTTACGGATTAATGTCAGAAAAAATAAACTAATTAAAATACAAGGATAATATAAAAATGTTATGAGAATAAACTCGTGGAATTATGAGTTAAAAAGTCAATATTTTATAATAATTTATAATTCCTTAAACTATGAATTGAGAATTTATTGGATTAAAATTATGAATTTAGGTTTTGTTTTCATGTTTGTCATCTACTGCCTTAGTCTCGATAATACTGATTCACTGACAGATGCCATTATTACTGTGAAATATTTAAATAAATAAAGAAAAAAGTCTTAAATTTATGAGGTAAAAGCTGCTTAATGCTCTTTGAGATGTTCATTATCAGAAATGAATGGAGGACATATTAATTTCTGATAATGTAAACCTCAAAGGGCATTATCCTGCCTACAACAGTCACTTACAAATAAATATTAATTCAATTATTAGTTATTTTATCTTGAGATTTTTAATGTTTAAATCTCTTTTACGAGAAATTTAATATTTGATACCCGTTGTCATGGGAACAGATGCAGGCTCGGTCTGCTGCAGCTGGAGTATCAGGAGGACTAACCAGCGAAGAAACGTAGTTTATAAGCTAAATGTCATGTCAAGTGATAGAAAGTAGAAAGTCTTACTTAAAAAATAACACACAGATTTATACTTATGGTCACAATTATGATAAATATAGTTCATTTCACATGATAAAATTTATTCATTTTAATTTAAAATAGAAAACAATTCATAACTTTTGACAAAGATTCACACGGCTTCCTTTCAAAATAAAAGGCACTCACATAAGATCATGTCAAAGAAGCAAATATAGCAGTAGGTAGTGTGATGTCTTGAGTGATTTAAGAAAAAAAAAACGATACATGGTTTAATATATTTGTGGATCTCAGCCAAAAATCTGTAAATCTAACTAAAATGAAATGAGTGCTAATTAAGTGAACCTTAAATACATAATTGGACTATTTAAAAGACAATCCGCCTTAAATTCTAGTGTGCCTTAAGTATGAATTCTGGTTGTGTTTTCTGTGGTACTCAAAAATATGTTCAACTTTGGTAAACTACAATACCAAACTGCTTGATCGATTTTTGGAGGATTATGGGTAATGTAGTCAGGAGCCTGAAGTGTTTGTAAATTAGTTGAATAAAGTTTGACTGATCTGACTGTTTTGTTATGTGAAATGGAGTGTATAGTTCAAAAAATGATATGTTTTTAAAATGAAAAACATGTAGTAATTCTTCAACCAGAGAGCCACTAAAGAGAGGTCAAAGGGCCACATACGGCTCCGGAGCCGTTAGGCTGCAGACACCTGCTTTAGCAGAAAATATTAAAAAGATTTTTCTCCTGACTGTGTCTCTGAAGTCAACTGGTCAATGCCTGTCAGCTCCCAAACGTCCATCTTTATCGCCAAAGGTCATGACCTCACGGATCTTGTTTCTCTGGTACCGCTTGCATTTGGGTACCTCTACACGGTTCTGGCTTTTACAGTTATTTGACCACCATCGCCAGAAGGGGGCGTGGCTCTGGAAGCTCAGAAACGTGGTCCAAACTACTCAAACTACAACTTTCGAAGTAAAGGCTCCTGAGTCTACCTCTGTTCCTGCTCCTGTTTGGTTCCTCCTAGGAACCTTCATTTTCCTTCTTAGCTTATTTATTACTTTAATAGCATTTTAGTTGTTGCCAAAGGGAATTATTTTCCTCCATCTTCATGTCTTTGGCCTCCATGAGTAACATCTTTAGTCTTTCTCTAAGCCTTATTCCTTCCAGCTCTAAATTTAAAACCTCTGGGTTAAAGGTAGCCATGAACAAAATAATATATAGAACCAAATTCAAAAATGGTTCTATTTGATTAAAATGTGAAATCTATTTCTTGGGTTTTAGACTGAAAATGGGACCAACCAGCAAATGTGGAGTATTGGTTGAGCATCAGGCAAAGTAAGACTCATGTAGTAATATAGTTCTGAGAAACAAAAAGCAATCCGCATGTGTTTGTATGTGAAATATTCAATAACTGTCTGGCTTATTTATGTAATTTTTGTTTAGCTTTATATATGTTTTTGATTTTTGCAATTGTTCCTTTGTTCCATGACTGTGTGTGAATCTCTGTACATTTAAAAAAAAAGTGAAATAAAGATTTTTTGAAAACAAAGGGGTAAAACTTATGACTTAAATAAATTACTAGTTCAGTACCTTGAAAAATTGTCATGTTTTTCACCTAATTTTATCCAAATAAATGAGCAAATAAAAATGATGAATACAAAAAAAATGACAGAGTATAAAACACAAAAAATATTTACAAGTAAATGAATTTGATTTTCTGCAATAGCAGCTTAATAACTTTAAATTAATTTTTAAACAGTTCAAGATTACAGCAGACTCCAGCTGTGAACCTGTAGCTGCAGTTCCACTCCAGACCACCGGTGGCAGTAATTAGAAGTCAAGCGGCTATTGTTGAAGCATCAGACCGGATGTTGTGTCTCACCTCCCTCTTCTCATTGGCTGTCAGACAGAGGGAACCAAACATGGCCACACGCTGGAAAACGAGCTCCTGAAGAATCAAAACAACCGTAAACTTCCCGTTTTTCTGGTGTTTTTTCCCCGCAGGAGAAGATGTCAGCTTTCAGCAGCGAGCTAATCGATTATCTGGAAGGTCGAATAACTTTTGAAGAGTTCGACAGAAGGAGAGACGAGAGGAAAGCTGAGGTGAGACACGGAGAGTCCAGCACAACCGAACCAATTTTTTTAGTAAAGTGACTACAGTCAGTCATTTTCTTGTGTTTGTAATATTATATTAAAATTATATTTAAATGTATTACATATGTGTCATTGGAATGGTAGGATAAGTCATCAAACTACCTTAAATCTTCAAGTTATTTTAATTCTCTATTTTTGTTATTTCATCATTGTTTTATGTTAGCTTGACTACGTAGTATGAAGGTATTTAAACATTTTTTTAAAACTGTGTTTTATTACTTGAAGTTACATGTATATTTGTATAATCCAGGAGTCTGCAACCAGGGGCTCTCTTACCTCTCCATTGTGGCTCTCTGATTGAAAACAAATAAAGTTTTTAATTTTAAACAGTAACTAAAGTAAAAAAAATAATAATAATAAGTAGTATAGTGGGGAAAAAAGTGAACTCAAACTTTATTATATCCATTCACAAACAGTTGAAGGACATCACGTATCACTCTGGGATGTTCTAACAATCAATAGAGCGGTTTGTAGTTTATGACATTAACATTTTGACAGATTTGTGATCAATCTAAGATCAGTAAGGACAACCAAAATTTATAGTCAAAGGTTATTAGTCAGATTTTCTATTTTTGAACAAATTGAATTTTTTTAGGTGTCCCCGTATGCTTCAAAAACAGTAAAAAAAATGAAAAGAAGGATTTAATTTTGGTTTGTTAGAGATATGCAATTCTGGAAGAGATGCACCACAAACAGAAAAAAACCTGTTTTTTTTACTCAAATTGTCCTTTTTGCTGTATTGAGATGATCCTATGTGACACAGGAAGTCTTATTTTGAAAGGAAGTCATAGGAACCTTTGTCAAAAGCGATAAGTTATTTCGCCTTTTGAAAAGGGTTATTTTTATTGATGTTTTTAAGCTAAAAGTGAATTTCTATGCATCATAATATGAACAATAACATAAATACAAACCAGTGTCTTAATTCTCTAAAGGGTGAGCTGAGACTTTGTGGCTCCTCCTGGGTTGTGATCAGCGAAACGTCAACCCAAATGGCTCTTAAAGTGTTGGAGGTTTCAGCCCCTAGTATAACAGAATTTGTTTATTGTATTTTTAATTAAAACAAATAAAAATCTGTTGGCAGGAATCCGAACGAGCTGAAGATGTTGAAGAAGACGTTCAGCCGTGTTCGTCTGCGCAGACGCTGGTGAAGCCCGGTAACGTGGATTTGTACGTTGTTTGTGTGGCTGTGACGTAAACACAGATTCAGTCGTCAGACTGAAAGCAGAGTGGTGATGGTGGGACGTGGAGGTTCATCTGGATGAGGAAGAGTAGGAACTCTGACCCTACAGGAAACGAGTCATGTGATTGAACGATGCATTCACTGTTCCCTGGAGCTTTATGTGTTTGAGTCATGCTAGCGTGGAGGAGCAGGAGTGTAAATGCTCTCTACCGTCTTCTCAGAGGACGAGGTCAGCCCTGGAGTCCAGCAGGCGTTCGCTTCCATCCTGGGAGACTCTGTGGAGCCGCCGTCATCGGAGGAAGAAGAAGAGGACACCTTGAGCTACGTGGATGATGAAGATGACAAGGATTTTGTAGTAGAAGAGAAAAGCAGTGAGGCAAAGAGCAGGAAGGCGAGAAAGAAGCGTGGGCGAGGGAAAGAACGAGCAAGGCGGAGACAAAAACCAGACAAGGAGGAGGAGGAGCAGGAGGAGGAAGAGGAGGACGTGACGGTCGGAGATGTTTTTGCTCTGGAGATGGAGTTGAATCGGGAAAGCAAGAAGCACATCAGGGTAAGCCCCTCCCACAGCAACACCCACATGCATGAGCCGGCGCTGAACTCGCATCTCCTCAGGGGCGTCGTCACGGCAGCAAGCTTCCTACGGCTTTGCGGGGTCTCATGGGAGAAGCCAACATCCGCTACGCGCGAGGAGAGAAAGACACCGCCGTCCTGATGTGCATGGAAATCATCCGACAGGGTGAGAAGCTTCTGGATCCTGCAGCGATGACGACTGGTGCTGCTACGATTAGTTGACTAATCGAGGACTAATTGACTATTAAAATCGTCGTTTGTGGCAGTCCTAATGACGATGCAGAGTTTGTGTTTGAAAGTTCTCACCTTCTGCAGCTCCTCTGGCCTACGAGCCGTTTTCCACGCTGGCCATGATCTACGAAGACGAGGGAAACGGCGACAAAGCTCTGCAGTTCTCTCTGATCGCCGCTCACCTGAACCCGTCCGACTGCGAGGAGTGGATCCGGTTGGCCGAAATCTCTCTGGAACAGAACAACGTCCGCCAGGCCATCCTCTGCTACAGCAAAGGTCAGGTCATCCCCACAGACTCAGATTCACCAGCATGTGCACACACCTGGTACAGGTGAGAGGAAAATCTGAATATAAAACAAAAAATGGTTGAAACGATCAAAAAACATTTAAAATCCACTAACAGCCGAACACACTTGTCATGGATACGTTTGAATATTATTATGGGATGGCTTTGAAATCATGTTGTGATAAAGTGAAAAATTTGGAGATTTTTTTTACATTTTTACACATTACAGGAGAAAATTGTCTGATTGATCCCAAAGAAATTTCACATTCGAGTTAAAAAAACAAACAAATAACTTTTCAATTTTACTAATTTAAACTCTTACGGATTTTGATCCTTCTCCTCCTAACTCTCTGAGCTTCATCGAGAAACTGCTTGAGGAAATGTTTTAGTTTTTTCTTTCATATGTTACTCCCATTTTTTTACCTGAATGTTGTGAACATTTAATGCATGAATTGTTTTGAGCTGAACGAAACAATGTAACAAACGATGTGAACATATTAGGAATGTGGGCGTGGCTAACAAAAAAACTCAGGAAATCCAAAAATGTAGTTTTGACGAATTAAAAAAAATAACAGGGCTGTGAACGTTTAAGGGTAACCAAACAGGGCAGTTGGAGGCTGGCTCCATTCTCAGCCCAGATTTGAAAAACGCAAAAATAAATAAAGGGGGCGGGGCTGGTGGAGGCGGACTGAGCGGGGGAGTTACAGAATCAAAGAAGATGGGCGGGGCTTTTACACTTCAGCTGGAGAGCATGACGACCTGAAACTTCAGTTGACCAATCACAAATTCAGCTGTAATACCTCGTTTTAACCTGTAGGAGGCAGCACACAGACGTTTTTGACTTAAATTTCAAGAATTAAACATGTTTATTTTAATTAGTCAAAAATGTGGCAACAGGCACGTTTATGGAGGTCAACAGACAAAAATAGTTGGTTTAGGGTTTGGTTCCCTTTAATGCATGCGGTTGATGATGAAATATTAACACGTTAATATTTATTAGCACAAACTAATTACACTTCGCGAAGAAACTGTCCTTCTCTTTGCCTGGGCGGTTCTTGGTCAAGTATCATCCTACTTATACCATGATCAATGAATAAATACTCAATCAATTTTTACTACTTTAATATTAGTAATTTTTTTTTGTTTAGATCATTTTTTCCACAAAAAGTGGAGTCTTTAGAGTTCTGCTTGTCTTTTCTGTTGATGTGTTTTGTGCATATTTTACACTTCTGGGTTAATTCTTGATAAATTTAAAAAAATCAGACGTTAAAAATGAAGAAAACATCTCAGACGTGTTTTTGCTCAAAAGCTGCATATTGTCGTATAAACTGTACCTAGTAAACATTGTGAATAATTGGATAAATTTTTTAATCGATTGACATAATTCATTATAAAATAAATGTTCTATATGTACAGTTTTGTGTTTGATTTCATTTTGTGATTATTCAGAGATAATAAGTGGTCATCAAATAATGTTACAAAATAAAAATTGTGATTAATTTTTTCCAATTTGCGATTAATTAGTTAAATTATTTTTATTTAATTCCTGGCCCTAAAAAAAGCCCCAGACTTGTTCTTCACCCCCGGACGACCAAAAAATAAATGGTTGCTATGGAGATAAACCCCCTAGAAGAGGAGAGAGAGGGGCGTGTTAGTCACTCGACCAGTGAGGGAGAGTCAAACTCCACCCGGTCAGTCGATCTTCAGATTCACCGTAAACGGTTTTACCTAAAGACCACAGCCGTACGAGTCTGTCAGACGTTACCGGAGGTTCTGGGTTCTTCATGTTTTCGACTCTCTTTCTGCAGCCATCAAGTACGACCCCACCAACGTGCGCTACCTGTGGGAGCGCTCCAGCCTCCACATGCGCCTGGGAGAGCACAAACAGTGCATGGACGGCTACCGGAAGATCCTGTTGCTGCTTCCTCTGGAGGACGGGGAGCAGTTCATGCAGCTGTCCAAGGACATGGCCAGGTAAAAATGCACGCTAGTAATGTCTACCTGTAGACCTGTCCACCTGTGCTGGTCCACCTGTGCTGGTCCACCTGTGCTGGTCCACCTGTGCTGATCTACCTGTGCTGGTCTACCTGTGTTGGTCTACCTGTGCTGGTCTACCTGTGCTGGTCTACCTGTGCTGGTCTACCTGTGCTGGTCCACCTGTGCTGGTCCACCTGTGCTGGTCTACCTGTGCTTCCAGAGCAGCGGCATGTCAACATTCAGTCATTTTTTCCGGTTTTTTAGGCTAATTTGGAGCTTAGCTAATATTAGCTTTATGCTAACTCTTTTGGCTTAATTACACATTTTATCATTTTTTTGGGCTAGTTTCTCCATATTTTAGGCTGTTATTATTTAGTCATTGTTTAGCTATAATTATTCATTTTTTTGCTAAATTAGAATAAAAAAAAAATCAGTGCAAAATTTCAAATGAAAAATATCTGAGGGGTAAACGTGGTATTACAAGGTACTCACTACTGCAGGACAAATCAGGGGATTTATTTATGCTATTTCCTCTTTATCTGGATCAGACATTTACTGTATATAGAGAACTGGACAGAGTGAGCCCTCGTGTGTTCCAAACAGGAAGTACTTGAAATGGCTTGTCTTTTAATCCTCAGCAGAGTGGCTCCACGTTTGCTGGTATCAAACTTCTGCATTCGTCTGATCCAATCAGAGAACTGCTTTCTCTCCTCGCTGCTGCTCTGAGGAATGATGGTGGAACCGTTCCAGAAACGGTTTTCTCCCAAACGTCATCCTGACCTTTTGCCGTCTGCCTCAGGAGTTACTATGAAAGCAATGACCTTCCTGCGGCCCTGGGCGTCATCGAGGAGGCTCTGTCGCGACACCCCGGTCTGGTCGGGGACGACTTCGTCAACATGGCGGCTGAGCTTTACATCTCCAGCCGGAAGCACAGCAAAGCCTTGCAGGTACGTGAGTCCGCTTCAGTCGGTGAAAGAGAACGTGAGCTGATAGAAGGTCGGTTTCCAGGTTCTGGTCAAGTTTACTGACGTGGTTCTGGTGAGGGACAGCGCCACGTCTGAAGGACCGTCTCAGGGGGAGGAGGCCGGCGAGAAGAAGGTGACGAGCGAGGACGGAGCGGCGTTGAATCCCGCTGAAGAAGAGACTGCTGGGAGTTACAGTGAGACAGTTTTCAGAGTCCATGAGCAGCTCAAAGAACCATCGAGGAGGCTGAGAACTCCTGCAGTAAAAGGAGATCCTGAACAAACGTCCTCTTCCTTTATTTTAGAACAGATCAAACTTCTTCTTGTCTGCAGGTGACATCAAAGCCGTTCGGATTGCAGACAGCGTCCCGGTGGACCTCCGAGCCAAGCTGCTGGTCTGCCTCATCAACCTGCAAGTCTTCACCCCTCTGGAGGTGGGCGGAGCTCCAGTGATGCTCCAGACGTTTCAAAACCGAAAACACTTTCATATTGTTTGTGGTTTTAGCCGCTGGTGTCGGCGCTGATGGAGCAGAGTCCGGAGGAGATCGGCGACCTGTACCTGGACGTGGGGGAGGCGTACCTGGAGCAGGGTCGCTACGCGTCTGCGCAGCCGCTGCTGTCTGCCCTCATCGTTTCTGAAAAATACAACTTGGCTGTTGTCTGGCTGCGACATGCAGGTAAGACACTGAAGTGTCTCTGCACGAGTGTGTACTCGTGGAGAAGTTTATGAACGATGGATGGAAAAGTTCACAGCTTTCATGCACATTGTGTTAAATGATCTACAAGAATGAATTTTAGAGCCTCGTTTTATTAAAATAGAGAAAACCTTTAAAATAAAGAGACAAAAACAACAGAACTTACTTTTTCTGAGGGTTATGAGTTTCAATTCATCATTAAGTTAAAAAGTGACAGTTTTACAAGTTTTAAAAATTGACATTCTGCAGTTTTTTGGACTATTTTGTTATTTACTAAGATTTTTTAGGCTATTTTGAAGTTTAACTAATATTTCAGCTACATGCTAGCTGTTTGGCTAACCTAAGTTTTTTTCTTTTAAGGTTTTTAGGCTAATTTGACATTTAGCTAATATTTTAGTGGCTATCAGCTTCAGCATCTTCAGTGTTCAAATTCCTCTTACAGCATTCACACTAGAATTATCTCAGGTAATGCTAAATATCTAGTTCATAATTATGTTGCAAAGTTACAGTTTTAAAATTTTACAAATGTAGTGTTCAATAAATAAATCCTGGTCGACCCGTGACCTCAGGTGTGTTTTAGATTTTGGCCCCTCATGCGATTAAGTTTGACACTCCTGATTCAGAGCTAATAGAACAGCAGCTGTTTACTAAACATCAAAGTGACTTTAGTCAGAGTCCGTGACCCGGATGGGGTCTGACCGTCAGCTTCTATCCTCTCTGCTTCTGTGCTGCAGAGTGCCTGAAGGCTCTGGGCAACATGCAGGCGGCGGCGGACAGCTACAGCAAGGTGGTGGAGATGGCGCCGCAGCACCTGGAGGCCCGGCTGTGCCTGGCGACGCTGCAGCAGCAGCTGGGTCACATGGACGGCGCCCTGAAAGCCCTGGAGTCCATGTACGACAGCGAGACGCTGGCACAGGACTCGAACGCGGCACAGAAGGTGGGCCGGACGCTCAGGAGACGCTGCTTCATTTCAACTCTGTCAGATATTCCTGTTCATCAGAGTCATCTGGTGATGATCAGACGTGTTTAGTGCGGCTTTTGTCTGAACCAGCAGAAATGTGGAAGTGTCAATAATCTGTTGATAAACGTCAAAGCAGGGGTCCCCAAACTACGGCCCGTGGGCCGGATCAGGCCCACCTCCACATTTGGCCCGGCCCCCCAAACACTATAAGAGACTCAGATGGAGACCCACATAGAACATGATTTTTGATTCCACCATTCTGCAGAATCTGTGACGGGAGAGGACAGAATATTTATTGATTTAATAGTAATTCACTTTTTCTTTATTTTTTTATTATTATTTTTCTTCCGTACGTTTTTTGGTCGTCTGTAACTCTTCAGCTCTTTCAGATATTAAGATATTCAGCTGTTTTATGATAGTTTTTTTCGGCTGTTTGGGCAGTTTCTAAGGATTTCTGGGATAATTTAGAGTTTAATATTTTAGCCATAGGCTAGCTGTTTTGGCTAATTTAGGATTTTATTCATTTTTGTAGCCTAATTTGGCATTTCGCTAATATTTTAGCTAGCTATCAGCGTTTTCAGCTCTTAGCATTATCATCTTTAGCAGCCAAATTCAGATTACAGCATTCAAGCTGCATTACTGCAGGTAATGCTATATATTCAGTTTTAGCTTTTTCTGTTAGCCCACAAACCGACACCATTAGAGAAGAAAACGGACATGTGACCCTCACAAGAACACGTTTGGGGACCCCCGGTCTAAAGAGAAGGGACATTTTGTTCTGCTTCTGCAGGAGTTGAAGCTTTTGCTGCATCGCTCCACTCTCCTGAAGACCCAAGGACAGCTGCACGACTACCTGGATGCCGTCATCTCCATGATCTCCATGCTGCTCAAGGTTGTGTTTCGTTCCTCAGTTGGTTTGGAGACCCCTCCTCTACATTTTCTGATCTTGCAGGACACGGTTAAAGAAAATTTAGCTTAAAATTGTATTTCTACATATTTATTTAATCAAATTGTTCTAAATCAGAAGCAGAAAAAAAATCCAGTTTGAAAAAGATCATATTTGTGAAAGAGTGTAAACAGAGAGCTCTCATGCTCTAAACAACACAAGTTTTTAGAGTTTGACTAAAAACAACATCGTCATATTTAAAGACGACTGGAATGGTCTGGAATGGATCCAGAGATGGTCGGACTCTAAAGGGTTTTTGTGTCGTAGGTGGCCATGCAGCGGGCGAAGGTGTGTGTGCGTGCGGCTCCTCTGGCGGGAGGGACTCACCTGAGGCTGCAGAAGGTGGAGGAGCTGCTGCCGGAGATTTCTGACCACGAAACGGCGTATTCCGACAACACCTGTGCGTCCGTCCTGCTCCAGAAAACGCTCCCAAACTCTTTGGGGAAGCCCTGGAATGACGGCGTTTTCCTCGCCCCTCAGGTAAAACCAGCGTGCTGTCCCGAGAGGACTGGTGGCAGCTGCTGGTGAGCTGCATCCTCACCCTGTGCCAGCTGCAGCGCTGCGGCGAGGCCGAGCTCCTGGTGGAGTCGGCCATGGAGTTCTACTCCTTCTACGACAACAAGCCCCGGCGGAGGGAGCTGGAGTTCTTCGGACTGTCGGCCACCGTCCTCAACCACGACCACATCAAGGCCTACAACTACATCAGGTCAGGGGGCGGGGCCACAGCTGGTCAGTCGCTTTGCTGCGAGCGCTCACGGACGCTCTGGTGTCCACAGGCTGATGCTGATCGAGAACGTGAACCTCCCTCAGCTGTGGAACCTCTTCAACCAGGTGAGCACCTCCTCCGTGGCGGTCTGGGTGGAGGTGGGCGGAGACACTCAGCTCTGTGTTGTTATTGCAGCTGATAATCACCTCGAAGCACCAGCGCCACCACCGCTTCTCCCTGCGCATGCTGCTGAAGTATCCCGACAATCACGCCTTGTGCGTGCTGTGTGGACACAACGCCCTGGTGTCCGGCAGCTTCAAGCACGCTCTGGGTACGTGACGCTCGCCGCCCGCTTGTACCCGTTTGAGCGTGGTGGTGAAGGTGTTGGTGTTGGTGTTGCAGGTCAGTACGTGCAGGCCTTCCAGACCCACCCCGACAACCCGCTCTACAGCCTCTGCGTGGGGCTCACCTTCGTCCACATGGCGACTCAGAAGTTCGTGGCCAAGCGCCACGCTCTGGTGCTGCAGGTTGGTTCTGTTTCCACGGCGACGCTCTTCCCCGTCAGAGCGTCGCCGTGTGGTGGTAACTCCTCGTGCTCCTCAGGGCTTCTCCTTCCTGTGGCGCTACGTGGAGCTGCGAGGAGAGTGTCAGGAGAGCATGTACAACCTGGGCCGCGCGCTGCACCAGATGGGCCTCACGCACCTCGCCATCCATTATTACCAGAAGGCTCTGGAGCTTCCTGCAACGAAACTCAGCGTGAGTCTAAACAACAGGATCTCCCCACCAAAAACACTTTTACCAGAAATTCTATCGACCCGAAAGTGTGTTTGAAGGGAAACCAAACAGGGAAGTTGGAGGCTGATTCTGTGGAGCTCAACTGAATTATTTGAAACCCAAATAAAACAAATTGAAAAACAAATGTTTGTGTTCAGCCAAATAAAAAAGTAAAATTTCCAAAACTTTTTGCTATTCTAAAATAATAAAATTTCAGCTTCAAATGTTCTGTCTTTTAGGTTTCTAAACTCAAAATTTCAATTTCAAAACTTTTTTATTTTCAAATATTTTTTTTCACTTTCAACATTTTTTTCGTTTTTGAATCTGAAAATTTCAGTATTAAAACTTTTGGCCCCGTTGTGGCGGGTTCAACTCTATTGTCTGAAAGTACAGACAAAACAGCCATTTCCTGACTGTAATTATCACAGTTCTCAGAGTCAGTGAACGCACCGGGACTGAAGGTAGCACCCTCATCGATTATGATTGTTTCTTTGTGTTAGCCCCGCCCCCAACGCGCGACTACGGGGCCAAAAGTTTTGAAACTGAAATTTTCAGCTTTGAAAATGGAAAAAAAAGAGTTGAAGTGAAAAAAAATTTTTTTTAATTGACATTTAGAGTTTGAAACAAAAAACAGAAAATTTGAAGCTGAAACTAATTTAATGTATTTTACAATAGCTAAAAGTTTAGGATGTTTTAAAAGTTTTTTGGCCAAACACTAATATTTTTTTTCAATTTGTTTTATTTGGGTTTCAAATATTGCTTTTGGAGCTGAGCCCCGCCCCTTTGGGGTCCCTGAAGGTGTGAAAATGACCTCTGAAAAGTAGGAGGAGTTTCTGACTGACCACAGAAGGAAGAACTGTACTTTCTGTAACAGTAAAATCATAAAATATATATATAATTTGTGGAATACAAATTTGACATTTTTTTTTTTTTATTGGGAATCCTTGTGATCGGGCCGTATGACCTCTGGGATCGTCATTCATCAAGGTGTCACTCACCTGTTCTTTGTTCTGACGTCTCAGGGCATCGCAGACGATCAGGTGGATCTGCGGCGGGAAATCGCCTTCAACCTGGCGCTCATCTACCAGGCCAGCGGGAACATGACCGTGGCTCGCCGCCTCATCTACACGCACTGCATTGTGTAGATGAGGCGGCGGTAAACGCCGCAGCTCCTCAAGTGTCTACAAATCTGGACTTTATTTTTTTACTGAAGTTAAATTATTGCAGACTGCTTTAGTCCATCTAAACATGTTGATTTTGTCGGGTTAAGTATTACACACCTGTTGGACGGGACTCCAGGTGGACATTTGTACGTAGAACCAGCTGCTTTTATGTCTTGTTCTGGTTTATTTTGGTAGTTGAGGTTCACTTTATGCCAACTAGATATACATTTGAATAAACCCATTTTGCATTTAAACTCTTTGCTGCATTTATAATTTCCTCTATTTTTGGTTGTGATCGTCCTAATCAAAACTAGTTATACCTTTATTTGGAGACAAAGTTTAAGATCTCAGAAGATCTATCCTGTACTCATGTTTATTCTCCAAAGACTTTAGAGAAAAAGGTCCTGGGCTAGTATTTAGATGAAAACTAAAAACTCATTTAACTAAAGGATTCTTAATCTGCATTTCTCTTTAGTGATCTGTCAAATATCAGACTTGAGGAAAAACAATTTAAAAATTCATATTTCAAACCCATGTAAAACCACTCAAGTATCTGCACTCTGAAAATATTCAAGTTTAGTTTGTCCCTGTAAATCCAATGGGGAAAGATCAAAGGCAGCCAAGCAGTTTTATAGATTAATGTTAACATCCTGATCCATCTAGTGTGACTACAGGTGGAGTGATTCATTTCAGCCTGAGTTAAGTGAGAGTCCACTACATCTACAGGAACAGTCCTCTTGGCCTAAAGACATTTGTAATAAAGCAGCAGGAATTTAACCACAAACCATGTACTTTGTGGGAGGGGCTTGCTAACAGCTTGATGTTAAGTAAGTGAGGGGTTTTAGCTAACTTTCAGATTTACAGCTTCAAACACATTTGGAACTTCAGAAAAAAGATTATAAACCATTTTTGCCTCAAGAAAACTTTATTATCACAAACATGAAACAAATCTGAGACACTTCAGTACTCTTCTCCCTCATCCTCCTCTCCAACACTGTCGGTCCCCACCTCCTCGTAATCCTTCTCCAGAGCGGCCATGTCCTCTCGAGCCTCGGAGAACTCCCCCTCCTCCATGCCCTCCCCCACGTACCAGTGGACGAAGGCCCTCTTGGCATACATCAGGTCGAACTTGTGGTCCAGGCGGGCCCAGGCCTCTGCGATGGCGGTGGTGTTGCTCAGCATGCAGACCGCCCTCTGCACCTTAGCCAGGTCTCCTCCAGGAACCACGGTTGGTGGCTGGTAGTTGATGCCCACCTTGAAACCTGTAGGACACCAGTCCACGAACTGGATGCTGCGCCTGGTCTTGATGGTGGCGATGGCAGAGTTGACGTCTTTGGGCACCACGTCACCGCGGTACAGCAGGCAGCAGGCCATGTACTTGCCGTGGCGAGGATCACACTTCACCATCTGGTTGGCCGGCTCAAAGCAGGCGTTGGTGATGTCTGCGACAGATAGCTGCTCGTGGTAGGCCTTCTCTGCAGATATCACAGGGGCATAGGTGGCCAGAGGGAAGTGGATGCGTGGATACGGAACCAGATTAGTCTGGAACTCCGTGAGGTCCACATTCAGGGCGCCATCAAAGCGTAGGGAGGCGGTGATGGAAGACACGATCTGCCCGATCAGCCTGTTCAGGTTAGTGTAGGAAGGACGCTCGATGTCCAGGTTCCTGCGACAGATGTCGTAGATGGCCTCGTTGTCCACCATGAAGGCACAGTCCGAGTGCTCTAGGGTGGTGTGGGTGGTCAGGATGGAGTTGTAGGGCTCCACCACCGCCGTGGACACCTGAGGAGCCGGGTACACGGCAAACTCCAGCTTAGACTTCTTGCCGTAGTCGACAGAGAGGCGCTCCATCAGCAGAGAGGTGAAGCCGGAGCCGGTTCCTCCTCCAAAGGAGTGGAAGATCAGGAAGCCCTGCAGCCCGGTGCACTGGTCAGCCTGCAGAAGGAGGTTCAGTTTTAGCACCATGTGCCGTCTGTACGACATGTTCTTGAGATGAAACTCACCAGTTTGCGAGTCCGGTCCAGCACCAGGTCGATGATTTCTTTCCCCACAGTGTAGTGGCCGCGGGCGTAGTTGTTGGCCGCATCCTCCTTGCCGGTGATCAGCTGCTCCGGGTGGAACAGTTGGCGGTAGGTTCCTGTTCGGACCTCATCTGAAGAACAGTCACATTTTAAGATACACTCGTTGGCTCTTCACTAAAGTTGATCCTCATGGGGGGAAGAAAGGAAAGTTACCAATGACAGTCGGCTCCAGATCCACAAATATCGCTCTGGGAACGTGCTTGCCGGCTCCAGTCTCACTGAAGAAGGTGTTAAACGAGTCGTCTCCTCCTCCGATGGTCTTATCACTGGGCATCTGCCCGTCAGGCTGGATGCCATGCTCCAAGCAGTAGAGCTCCCAGCAGGCATTGCCCATCTGGGCGCCGGCTTGGCCGACATGCATAGAGATACATTCACGCTGCAAACAGAAGGAAAGAACAAACAAGACCATCAGTGTGACAATTGGAGGAAGTTTACACTTCTAGCATGTCAAAGTTATAGTCAAAATATACAAACATCTTAATGGGGGGAGAAAAAAGGAAAAAAAAGTTTTAATAAACTTCTAAGAAATTTGTTATTTTATTATTCGTATGCCCATATGTGTCACAAAAATAAATAAATAAACATTTATGTTAAGTCTCTTCACTAAAACAAGTGAAAACCGCACGAGAAAGTCCAACGTCACAAATCGAGCTGACGGGCCACGTGACTGCTCCTTCCTTCCTCCCCGCCCGCCGGCAGAAAGCCAAAATGGAGGCACTCCTCCACGCAGTCAAAAAACCTCCTCCCGCCTCTGAAACGTTCATGCGGGCGGGCGGGGCTTCATCTTGAAACCGTTATTTTTTTCTGATGGCTCCGTCGTCATACCGGTTTTCATGGTCGATAATACCAAATTCGATCATTTAATAGTGGAGCCGGTTCAAAAAAAGAAATAAATAAATACAATTTTAAACTAAAAACAAAAATATTCTTTTAGCTTAAAAAGGCACTAAGACCCATTCCCACGGTTGCATAAAACTTTTTAAAAGTACTTTTTCTTGAAACTCACCATGATTCAGAGAGCAGTTCTTCCTCTGTCGTTCGAAGTTGAAGATTCGAGCTCCAAAGGCGGTCTGTGAGCGGAAGAACACCCACTCCTATTTATACCTATGGAGAGGGGCGTGGCTATCAGTGGTTTGAATTTCCAGCGGGCGGGAGAGTGTTGAGCTGTTGAGCTGCTATGACCGAGCTTCAGGGCAACTATAAAATATGTAAATAAGCTAAATGAGAATAAAGTTTAAAAAAATTATGAAAAAAGTCGAGAAAAAGAAGAATACTGTCAATATTTTACGAGGAAATTTTTTTTAATTCTCCCTTCTTCCAGTTGGTGGCAGTAGTGCGCCTGTCATTTGTTTGCTAACCACCAAAAAACACTTAGAAGAAGAACTCCATCTGTTTCACCCATTGACTGTATATAAGAATAACAATTATTTTTGCAGTCAATGGTTTCCCCCATGGTTTCACATGCTTTTCTTTTCTGTGTACAATTAGTTTATTGTTTTTTGAGTTATGTCAATAAAAAACCTTTTCTGTTATCAAATCGATACAGTTTACTACAAAAATGTTTGCTGAAGTTACAGATTAAGAAATTTAAATTATTGGCAACAAACTTTTGTTACATTATTCACCAAACCAACACACATCTATGTGTTATTTCTTTCATTTAAAATGCCTCCACTGTAAACCATGATATCAACAATAACAGTTTCAGGTATGTTTGTGAGGCAGTCACATTTGAATGTTTATGACAAAAACCATGATTGTTGATTTAAAGAAAAAAAAACTATTTGATATGTATGACACAAAACAAAAAGCTTTAAAAATGTTTGTTTTTTAGTTTTGGTGTATATTTGTCATATTACTAATTACTTGACAGAAAAACCAGAAAAACAAAGAAAATTAACAATTATTAAAAAAAGAAAGGAATCAGCTAAGATGCTGAAAAAAGGAAAAATATCAAAATTAAAAAGGATTCACACTAGAAATCAAATTAAAAACGGCAAATCCATTACACTCACACATAAATAGGTCCCCATATTGATGCACAATTCAGCAAAATTAAAATCATAAATAGGAAAAACAGGAACACATAAAACAGGAACCATCAAAATTAAAACAGTCACAATCATGAAGAAAAAAAACACGCATTCCTAAAATGAATAAGAAAAAATTGTAAAAATTCAGTTTTATCTTTTTCTACACAGATTTATGCCTCGTTATTATTTTATTACTGATTGAAGCAAAACTCAACATTCTCACATTAGAGTTTCATGTTTGTCTTTCAATGTAGATCTGCTTTTGGTTATGAAATGAAGATGGATGCAAAAACCAGTGATGATATTCTTTAAATAGATTCTACAAAAGTTACTAAACCCCTGAAGATGGAAACGTTTCTAAAAGCAGCATCCAGTAACTGACTGAAAGCGTCACTCATCAACAAAGAATCTGTTTATTAATTTTATCAGCAACAACGAAGCCAAGAAAAGCAGATTAAAAGATCAGCGTGTTCTATCCAGAACACAAACCTGAACCTCCACAAAGCCTTGCAGGTCTAATTCCAAAGAATTTCTGTTATGTAACATTCAAATTCTGTTCATGTTTGAACGTTTGCTGGGCTTGGAAAGGCAAAGCACGCGCTGGACGGCGTGATCAGATCTGTTTCAGTTCCTAGTGACAGGAGCAGTCCAGGTTCTCTCTCAGTCCATTTGCTGAACAGGAGATTTTCACTTCTGGTGTTTCACTGAAACTCCATCAAAACGTGTGTTTTTTCAGCTGGAGTGAGAGGCTTCTTTTCAAGGCAACAATCCTATCACCAGCCCTGGGAAGAAAAGCGGAGAAACCTAAAAACTTCTGATGTCACTGATTATTAAAAAACAAAAACAAAAAGTGTCTTTTTTTGTTGCGACACCTCTTATTGCACCTTTGTGACTGAAATCCTCAGGTGCATTTGACATGGGGAACCAAGCAGCCTTTAAATCACACGTGTCAAAGTCAAGGCCCGGGGGCCGGATCCGGCCCTCTGGGTAATTCTATCCGGCCCTCCAGATCACTTTATTTTATTGTTATTAATGACCCGATGTTATCTTGAGCTCATTTCTAACTTGTATCATTTTGACAAGATATATTTTTATGGAGAGTAAAATATTGAAAGTTATTTAAGGTTTTAGTTGACTTATTATATATTATATTCATGCCTTTTTGTTATTCAGAATTAGGTTAAAAAGTGAAAATTGAGCATAGAGGTGAAATTCATTATTTTTTTTTTTTTTTTTTTGCTGTCATTATACAACACCAAGTCTTTCATGTATCAGAATACAGTTGTGTAAGAAAAAGTCAGGAACAAGATTTGCACCACTTTGACATTTCACACTAAACTTTATCTAACCTTAGGTGGCGGACATGTGCTGGTAAACATAGGAAAAGAAGAAGAAGAAGAAGAAGCCTTTCCCTGCTTTTAATGGAAATGGACAGACATTATACAGTTTACAATCAGCAGGACTCTGTTGCATTTATGTGGATACCAGCACACATAGGAATTACAGGAAATGAGTTAGTGGACAGAAACGCAAAACAAGCAGCTGAAAAGCCTGATGTTGATATACATATTACTGTTAGCAAAAAAGAGGGGAAAAGTCTAGTGAAGGAAGACATTTTTGTCAGATGGCAAAAAAGATGTGAGTGTGATAATAAAGGAAGGTGGTGCAGAATCCAGAGGGTTGTTGGAAAGATGGGGTATGTTGGACGAAATAGACTAGAGAGTAGAATTGTGTCCAGACTTAGATTTGGTCACACACAATTTAATGACAATCTCTTTAAAATTGGAAAAACATGTTCCTGGAAAAATGTGATTTTTGGGTTGCAGAGAAAACGATAAAAACGTGTTGATGGTTTGTGGGAAGTTCTCTGTTCAGAGACAGTAGATGAAAGGACGTCTTGAAGGGAAAGAAATCCATCCATCCATCCATTTTCTTGACCGCTTTGTCCCTTTCGGGGTCGCGGGGGTGCCGGAGCCTAACCCGGCTACTGAAGGGCGAAGGCGGGGGGGAAAGAAATAAAATAGGGAATTACAGATATTTTGAGTAACACCAGCTGTTTTCCTTTTTTGATTTCTTTTTTGAAGGAGACAAAATTAATTACTAAAATATAAGGGAATTACTGGGTTGACATTCTGACCCACACTCCATGCCAGTAGGTGGCGGTAATGCACCTTAACACCGTGTGCTATCCACTATTAAACCACACTGGAAGAAGAAGAAGAAGCCCCTCCCTTCTAGTGCAGTGTGAGCACCATGGGCTAAACGAGAAGTTGTTGTTGAATGCCTGTCAAATGTCAAGTGTGTGTGTAGCTAACGGTGCTCAGAACTACAGCCTTGACAGGCAGTTTTCATCCTTGTTTTGATTTGCTCATTAAAGTTCCTCTCTTATGATCTCCTGAGCTGTTTTTAAAGCTTTCCCAGTGGTCTGTTTTAGCCAGAAATAAAACGTTGTTTTCTAGAACCTAGTTTCTGCAAAACATCTAAGTTGGGGTTGGGATCATCAGAGCAACCCCATCCCCTCTTCCCATCAAAGATCACCAAGAGTTCTCTGTTTGTCTGTTATCCTGGCAGTTTACAACTCCTCACACCCCAAAGCTAAGCTAACATTAGCAGTGCTACATAATGGTGAGCAATATCGTTTCTTTCCAGATGTACAGTTTAGATCCAGATTCCAGCTCAGACCAGGTAAACAAAGACGTTCATGGATCTATTTGTCTGCAAGTGGATGCATCAGAAGGGGGCGGAGCACGGAGGTGGTGGTCCCGCCCAGTGTATTTTCTATGTCACAAATGAGAAATAGGAAATTCGTCTGCTTCTGGTTCACAATAATTTGAATAAAGAAATACTCAGAAATGCAATTTAAAGATTATTATTATTTGTATTTGTCTTTCATTATCAGGAAAACGCCACCGGAACCAAAACATAATTTTTGTCGGAGTGAGTTTTCACTTGAAAGCGAATCTCTTTATTGATTTGGAACCATGATGGTTAGACATGAACCACAGCCTTCATATTAAAAACTGATTCTTGCTCTGAGTCCTGCTTTGCAAAGTCAAAGTCAAGTCTCGAGTCTTTGGCTGTAGATTCATGTCAAGTCCTGAAACGTCTTGTAAAGCAACTGTTTTATTGCCACAAATTGCCAATAAACTACTTTTAGACAAAGATGTACATGAGTACCAGACCTTAAGTTAAGTCTCATATTTCTGCAAGTGAAATTTAAAAGCCTCTCGAATCAGCTCAGTGGTCTTGTGGTGGAGTGTCCACCCTGAGACTGGAAAGTCGTGAGTTTGAATCCACACCGACTCATACCTAAGACTCTAAAACTCGACCCAGTGCCTCCGCGCTTGACAGCGTTATGGTGTTGGATTGGGGGGGAGTTAAACCACCAAATTTTACAGAGTGCAGCTGTGTCTGGAGCTCACCACTCCCCCCAGGGAAGGGTCAAATGCAGAGACCAAATTTCACACCCCCAGGAATAATAGCCAATGGGACTTTAAGTCCATTTCTGGTCTGAGTTCATGATCTGTTTTTTTAGGAGTTTTTCCTTACGGGGAGGGAGGGTCTAAGGGCAGGGATAACCAGTTTTATTTAGCCTTAGTTTTTAACTATTGTTCATATTTTGAAGCCCAATGAGGCAATTTTCTTTGTGATTTTGGGCTTTATAAATAAAATTGAATTAAAAATTGAATCTTTCAGAGGACCGATACCCAGACAGGTGTGACTCCAGCATCAACGCTGCGCTTTCCTCTGGATTCATTTGCAATGCAAACCTTTGATAACTGCCAGAAAAGAAAAACAAAGCACAGAGCGAAGGCCAAAACCTCCGACATCAGGAGCGATCTCTGGAGATCAACATAGCAGTTAACTCTGGGAATAAAAACCTCCATGGATGTCTTTGACAAAGAAAATTGCTTAATGATGCACCAGCTTTGCATGTGAGCATAGCTGAGTCAGTATAGTGTAACACCCCCCCCCCCCCNATGGTTTCCCTGGTTACCTTTTTCCACTTGTGCTATCAGCTGATGGCAGCAAATGAGTTACAGGCTCAGGGGTTTTATTGGTTTGAGGTTCTTTGTGTTTTTTTAACATCTTTAGCGTAAAAGAAACCAATAAGTTATTAAACATTTATTATTCAGGTATGCATTGTCACAAACAGGCAGACAGCTGGTTCCATGTGCAGCAGGTTTATTAGTTCAGACAGGAACTAAGCACAGACAAACATCCACAAAGCTAAATCAGGGTCAGACAGGCAGAGGTCAATCACGAGCATGGGAGTATCTAAGAAGAGAGTAGAGTTGTCAGAGTCTAGGTGAGGGTCAGGGCAGGCGGCAGGCAGTCAGAGAATAAGCAGGATCAGAAACAGAGAACGGCCTCTGGATGGCGCCAGAAACAATCTCAAGCCAGAAGCGGAAATTTCACAACTTCAGCTGGTTGCGTAAGGGGAAATTACCTAAACTTTAGAAAACCCTTTCAAACATGATATTTTAAAGACGTTTCAGGACTTTCAGATTTTAAATGTGAATAAACTAACTGTTTAGTATGCAAAAGATGAGCGTCAAATGGGACAGATTACGGTTTGTCAAAGGGAAAAAACCTCAAAAGCTTAAAACGAGAGGTGCTGTGCAAGGACATCTGACCAATGATTTCAGGTGCAAATGATGTTTTTTTGTAGCTATTAATTTTCGAGCGCCATATTTTTTCTCTGTGGACAGATTTTCTTGGAAAAAGAAGATCAGATCCAAATAAAACGGCTTGGTAATGTAGGCTGGGTGGCACAAACTACACTTCGCTCTGTGTAGTGCTTAAATGTCCTGTGGGTGGTTGGCAAATGAGAGACAGCTGAGCGGCATCCAGGAACTGTGCACTGGGGTTGCTGGGAGATGTAGTGCAGTCAGTACTCCGGAGATGGCTCCCGACGATGACCAGAGGAGGAGACAGAGCTTTGACTCCTGACACACATAAACAATGCAGGATTTTCTCACTGTTCCCCGCCCTCTTCCTCTCCAAGACTGTCGGTCCCCACCTCCTCGTAATCCTTCTCCAGAGCGGCCATGTCCTCTCGAGCCTCGGAGAACTCCCCCTCCTCCATGCCCTCCCCCACGTACCAGTGGACGAAGGCCCTCTTGGCATACATCAGGTCGAACTTGTGGTCCAGGCGGGCCCAGGCCTCTGCGATGGCGGTGGTGTTGCTCAGCATGCAGACCGCCCTCTGCACCTTAGCCAGGTCTCCTCCAGGAACCACGGTTGGTGGCTGGTAGTTGATGCCCACCTTGAAACCTGTAGGACACCAGTCCACGAACTGGATGCTGCGCCTGGTCTTGATGGTGGCGATGGCAGAGTTGACGTCTTTGGGCACCACGTCACCGCGGTACAGCAGGCAGCAGGCCATGTATTTGCCGTGGCGAGGATCACACTTCACCATCTGGTTGGCCGGCTCAAAGCAGGCGTTGGTGATCTCCGCCACAGATAGCTGCTCGTGGTAGGCCTTCTCTGCAGAGATTACAGGGGCATAGGTGACCAAAGGGAAGTGGATGCGTGGATACGGAACCAGATTAGTCTGGAACTCCGTGAGGTCCACATTCAGGGCGCCATCAAAGCGTAGGGAGGCGGTGATGGAAGACACGATCTGCCCGATCAGCCTGTTCAGGTTAGTGTAGGTAGGACGCTCGATGTCCAGGTTCCTGCGGCAGATGTCGTAGATGGCCTCGTTGTCCACCATGAAGGCACAGTCCGAGTGCTCTAGGGTGGTGTGGGTGGTCAGGATGGAGTTGTAGGGCTCCACCACCGCCGTGGACACCTGAGGAGCCGGGTACACGGCAAACTCCAGCTTAGACTTCTTGCCGTAGTCGACAGAGAGACGCTCCATCAGCAAAGAGGTGAAGCCAGAGCCGGTTCCTCCTCCAAAGGAGTGGAAGATCAGGAAGCCCTGCAGCCCGGTGCACTGGTCGGCCTGCAGGGAGTGAATCCTTTCTTTAGCCACCATGAACACCGGTGTTCTGCCACAGAAAAATTTCAGCTCCTGGAAGAAGACGTACCAGTTTACGAATCCTGTCGAGAACCAGGTCAATGATCTCCTTCCCAATGGTGTAGTGACCGCGGGCGTAGTTGTTGGCTGCATCCTCCTTCCCGGTGATCAGCTGCTCCGGGTGGAACAGTTGCCGGTAGGTTCCTGTTCGGACCTCATCTGAAAATAAAAACCATCTTCTCCACAAAACTAAGCCGACCAAAATATTTAAGAAAATGCTGTTGTTTATTTACCAACAACAGATGGTTCCAGATCGACAAACACCGCTCTGGGAACGTGTTTTCCAGCTCCAGTCTCACTGAAGAACGTGTTGAAGGAGTCGTCTCCGCCCGAGATGGTCTTATCACTGGGCATCTGACCGTCCGGCTGGATCCCGTGTTCCAGGCAGTAGAGCTCCCAGCATGCATTTCCCATCTGGACTCCAGCTTGGCCAATGTGGATAGAGATACATTCTCTCTGGAAAGATGTCGGTGAATTCATTGAGGTCTAGAAGTGCAGTAGTTAATTGATGCAGAAACTCACCATGGTTGTAAATCCTGCAGCCGGCGCTGAAGACCTGCAGAGGAACTCTGCTGCCGGGGCAGATTTCTGCTGTACTTATAGTTCCTCCAGACGCCATGGTGACACCTTGAGCCAAACAAAGTGTAGGGGGTCCTTCACAAGTTCAGGCATGTCGTGACACACATCAGTACTCTTTATGGTGAGTAAGGACAATGAATAACCTCGTGTCCATGTGACATGTGAGAAAAAACCCATTCAGGTCTTAGCAACAGAACACACACGGATTGTTTCAGTGTTTGCACAACTCAGATGAATAAACTCAAAGCTCTGGGGGGTCGGAGATCTCTATGGAGTTTTCCTTTTGACTCCACTTTGTTCCTCAAATTCATTACTGATCTGTTTCTAAGATGAAGCGATATTTTATTTTATTGGTAAAAAATATAACAAATTGATTACATTTGGGATTGTTTTAATGCATAAAAAACTCATTCAGTGGGGTAAAATGTGGAAGATTTGGGGTAGAATTCCACAGAACTCTTGCTTGTTGAGTTGCTGAAGAAGAGAAAAAAGAGGAAAAAAAACTATCAACTCCCCAATCCTTCCTGAGGTGTGAACAAACAGGAAGTTTGCAACATCAACAGTAGAAATCCTCCCTGAGTCTTCTGACATGAATGCTGAACAGGATAAACATTTATTGAACACTTGAAAACTACATTTTTTAAAACTTTAAAACTTTAACATAATTATGAACTAGATATATAGCATTACCTGTGATAATGCTAGTGTGAATTCTGGAAGCTGAATTTGGCCACTGAAGATGCTAGTGCTGATTGCTGAAAACAGTGAAGCCAATGACTGAAACTGAAGTTAATAGCTGAAAACACTGAAGCTGACAGCCAGCTGAAATATTAGCTAAATGCCAAATTAGCCTAAAAAAACAACAAAAAAACTAGGTTATCCAAAACAGCTGGCATCTAGCTGAAACAAATAGCTAAACTTCAAAATAACCTAAAAGACAAACAACAAAAAAAGCCCAAATTAACCAAACAGCTAGCATGTAGCTGAAATATTAGCTAAACTCCAAAATAGCCTAAAAAACTTAAAATTATGAATAGTAAAAAGGCAGGAATATAATTCCAGAATAAATCAACTTAGACCTTAAATATCTTTCAAAATTGTACTCTCCATAAAAATATGTTTTGTCAAAGTTAGAAATGAGCACAAGATAACATCAGGTCATTAATAACAATAAAACAAAAATGATCTGGAGGATAGAATTTAGAATTACCCAGAGGGCCGGATCCGGCCCCCGGGCCTTGATTTTGACACATGATCTACAGGTTAATAAAAGGGTTCATTGAGACTTGCTTGTATGCTGACCCATATTTTTGTTATAGTTATTGTAGTCTTTTTCATAACCATGAGTGATTGTGAAATGTTTTATTTAACAACACCACTAGGTGGCACTATAACACTGTCTTGAGTTTGTGTGCAAATTTCAGCTCCCTTCTGTGCTGGACAAAAAAAAAATCAAAGTGAGACCTCCTGTTTATCATTTTTACTCTTCGTAAAACATCCGCTGGAAATTTAAACCTCTGGTTCCTCATAGGCCACGCCTCCTCCTGTCCTCCAGATCGCGCGGGGGCGGGGCACAGCTGTGCAGTCGCTTCACCTGTCAAGTGCGCTCTCTCGCCGCTTCCCGTCGTGCCTTACGCCCCCCCTCTAAACGGGTCGGTACCAACATGGCGCCGCCGCCGCTGACCGACCATGAGAGGCGGAAGCAGATCAGCGTGCGCGGGATCGCGGGGCTCGCGGACGTCACGGAGATCAAACGGACTTTTAACCGACATCTGCACTTCACGCTCGTGAAGGACCGGAACGTGGCCACGCCCCGCGACTACTACTTCGCTCTGGCTCACACCGTCCGGGACCACGTGGTGGGCCGCTGGATACGAACCCAGCAGAGCTACTACGAGAGGGACCCGAAGGTACGTTCGGCTGGTTCCGGAACTTTCCGTGAACTTGTATTCGGGTGGTCTAATGAGCGTTTACACCCCCTGAAACCGGCTTTGAACCGGGTCTGTTTTTGTAATCTGATTACACACATAAAATATGTTAACTAAAGGAATTAATAAAGAAATAAAAAATAGAAGTTTGTTTTCCCCCTTTTATGTAAAAAGTTCATCAGAAGTTCCCTTCTGTGGAACTTCTCGTTTTTCGAGCTCCATCTGCAGCTCTGTGTTGACCTGCAGACTGTCAGTCAGTCAAGTTCAGGATCTGGACCTGGATCTGCTGAGTCAGCAGCTGCTGTTGCCACGGCAACTGATGTGGACGTAAAGGAGGTCCTCATCACCTGGAATGAAGCTTGTCCCTTAGACCCTCTCCAGGGGAAATGGTGTTTTAAACATGCTCTTGGGACGTTTTCATTTTACATTTTATATTCAAATCGTTGTGAATCAGTGGAGCAGATTCTGATGGATCCACCTGTGGACAAATAGATCCACGAACGTCTTTGTTTTCTGATCATGTTAGGATGTGAGGAGCTGTAAGCTAGCAGGAGAGCGTGTGAACCAGGGCTGTCGAACACAATCACCAAAATCCAAAACACACCTTAGGTCACGGGCCGAACAGGATAAACATTTATTAAAACACTCTAAAACTACTTTTTTAAAACTTTAAAACCGTAACTTTTAACATAATTATGAACTAGATA
>NC_050526.1:15907585-15920836 GCF_002922805.2 Oryzias melastigma | reverse complement strand
TAAAGAAGTAAACTTTTAAGGAGTGATGATAAATTCTCTTGTATAAATTACATAAAACACAAAGTTTCTAGATCTATTAATATTCATTCATCCATCCATTTTCTTGATCGCTATGTCCCTGTCGGGGTCGCGGGGGTGCCGGAGCCTAACCCTACTGAAGGGCGAAGGCGGGGTTCACCCTGGACAGGTCTCCAGTCTGTCTCAGGGCCCCAATCACACCCATTCACTCTCACATTCACACCTAGGGGCAATTTAGAGTCACCAATTAACCTATGAAGCATGTTTTTGGACGGTGGGAGGAAGCCGGAGTCCCCGGTGAAAACCCACGCATGCACGGGGAGAACATGCAAACTCCACACAGAAAGGTCCCAGCCGGGATTCGAACCGGGGACTTCTCGCTGTGAGGCGAGAGCGCTAACCACTGCGCCACCGTGCAGCTGCTGAAGCTGATAACCAGCTAAAATATGAACTAAATGCCAAATTAGCCTAAAAACAACTGAAAACTTAGGTTAGCCAAAACAGGTAGCATGTAGCTGAAATATTAGCTAAACTCAAAAATAACCAAATAATCTAAGTCAATGTCAAAATAGCTCAAAAAGCTGCAGAATGACAATTTATACCTTAATTATGAATAATAAAAACACAGGAATATTATTCCAGAGTAAATCAACTTAAACCTTAAATAACTTTCAATATTTTACTCTCCATAAAAGGTTTTTTTTAACATCTAGGAACATAACAGTAGATGATGGCACACCTGCACAGGTGATTGACGGTCTGCTGTCGTCCTCAGAGGGTCTACTACCTGTCCCTGGAGTTCTACATGGGCCGAGCCCTGCAGAACACCATGATCAACCTGGGCCTGCAGAACGCCTGCGATGAGGCCATATACCAGGTACCAGCTCACCTGTGCACCTGTCTTCAACTGTGTGTACGTGTTTGTCATAACCGCCCCCTGCTTTGTGCAGCTGGGTTTGGACCTTGAGGAGCTGGAGGAGATCGAGGAGGACGCCGGTCTGGGAAACGGCGGGCTGGGCCGCCTGGCAGGTGAGTCTGCACCTGCAAGGGACCGGGTCACAGACGAGTCGTCCAGTAAAAGCAAATCCTCTTACCGTTTTTGTGTGTGTTTTTCGCTCATTCTGCTCTGGCTCCGCCCCTTCCTGCAGCTTGTTTCCTGGACTCCATGGCGACTCTCGGTTTGGCTGCGTACGGATACGGGATTCGCTACGAGTTTGGAATCTTCAATCAGAAAATCTATAACGGATGGCAGGTAGCCCCGCCCCCATAATTAGTGTGCAGACTGTGATTGGTGGATGAGCTGCCACATTGACCCGCCCCTTCAGGTAGAGGAGGCAGACGACTGGCTGCGATACGGAAACCCCTGGGAGAAGGCGAGGCCCGAGTACATGCTGCCAGTTCACTTCTATGGTCGCGTGCAGGCGACGGACAGCGGGATGCAGTGGACTGACACTCAGGTATGGGGGGAGGGGACACACCTGATCCAGGTGAGTCTAGCATGCAGACAGATAGAAACATGGTTCTTCAAGGTTTCTTCATGGGATCAAGCAGAAGGAACCTTCCAGCTGTTGTGTGTCCAGGTGGTTCTGGCGATGCCCTACGACACTCCGGTCCCCGGTTACCATAACAACACGGTGAACACCATGAGGCTGTGGTCGGCTAAAGCGCCCGACGACTTCAACCTGCAGAACTGTGAGTCTGAGCGTCGCGTGCCTCCAGGAGGACGCGGTTTCTGACCTCCTCTTCCTGCTCCTCTTTACTCCAGTTAACGTTGGAGATTACATCCAAGCCGTTCTGGACCGGAACCTGGCCGAGAACATCTCCAGAGTTCTGTATCCCAACGACAACGTGAGTGGCTGCACAGCCAGCGCGGCGCCGGGGCAGAGTGGGCGTGACTCGTGTCTGTGTGCAGTTCTTCGAGGGGAAGGAGCTCCGCCTGAAGCAGGAGTACTTCGTGGTGGCCGCCACGCTGCAGGACATCATCCGCAGGTTCAAGTCTTCCAAGTTCGGATCCAGAGATCCGGTCCGGACGTCTTTTGAAACCTTTCCCGACAAGGTGAGGGACCGAGCAAAACTAAAGTCCAATGAAAGGTTTGATTCCTGAGATCTTTGGGCGGAGCTTCAGAGCCGGCAGCTGCTGATTGGCTGGTATCTAGACAGTAGAGAGCAGCTGTTCTCTTAGCTCAAAGGGTTCATGTCATTCTTCGTTTCTCCACCAGGTGGCGATCCAGCTGAACGACACCCACCCGGCTCTGGCCATCCCCGAGCTGATGCGGGTCCTGGTGGATCTGGAGAAGCTGGACTGGGAAAAGGTCGGATCCTACGGAGAGGAAATAGTATCACTGTGATCTGTGTGCGTATAATTCCTGATTTGTGCGTAACTTTGGATTTTTGTTTGTACAATCCAAAGTTACACACAAACCAAATACACACAAATATAAAAAATTACACACGCACTAAAAATGAATTATGTACGCGCAAATAAAAAATATCACATGTATAAATAAAAAAAATCACACACCTAAAAAACAAAAGTTATACACGCACTAATCAAATAATCACAAATACAAAAAATAAGATATTACACACGCACTGATAAAAAATTACGCACACACAAATCAAAAAGTCACACATGCACAAATAGAGAATTACGCACGAACAAATAAAAAAAATCACACACACAGAAGTAAAACATTTACATGTGCACAAATCCAAAATTTGACAAATTGAAAATTACCTTCGCACGAATCCACATTTCTTACAGATCTTGCACATTTGTTCTCTTTCCCGCCCGTGTGTCGCCGTCTGCAGGCGTGGGACATCACCTGTCGTACCTGCGCGTACACCAACCACACGGTTCTGCCCGAGGCGCTGGAGCGCTGGCCCGTCCACATGTTCGAGCAGCTGCTGCCGCGACACCTGCAGATCATCTATGAGATCAACCAGAGACACCTGGATGTGAGACTGCCGCTCTCGCCGTCGACCCGTCAGACGGTCGGGTGACGGGACTTCAGCTCCGGATGTCTGTCTCCTCAGAGGATCGCTGCTCTGTTTCCGGGCGACGTGGACCGCCGGCGCCGAATGTCTCTCATCGAGGAGGGGGACCCCAAACGGATCAACATGGCTCACCTGTGCGTCGTGGGATCCCACGCCGTCAACGGCGTGGCGCAGATCCACTCGGACATCGTCAGGAATACGGTGTACGTCTGCGGCGCCGTGCCGACCCGGTCAAAGCGAATAGAACTGAGTTTGTTTCTGGTGTTTCTGCAGGTTCAGAGACTTTTTCCAGGTGGATCCGGACAAGTTCCAGAACAAAACCAACGGCATCACTCCTCGCCGCTGGCTGCTGCTGTGTAACCCCGGCCTGGCTGACATCATCGCTGAGGCACGCAGGCGCCACGGGCCGACCCGCCGCTCGCCGACCTGCCACTCGCCCGCTCAGACCCTCACGGTTCTGTTTTGTCCTGCAGAGGATCGGAGACGACTTCCTGACCGACCTCCATCAGCTGAAGAACATCCTGCAGTTTGTGGACGACGAAGCTTTCATCCGGGACGTGGCTAAAGTCAAGCAGGTGGGGGCGGGGCCCGCAGTGCCTCACCTGCCCCACCGTCCGTCCATCCGCTCACCGGCGCCGTTTGTCCTCGCAGGAGAACAAGCTGAAGTTTGCAGCCTTCCTGCAGAAGCACTGGCAGCTGAAGGTGAACCCCGAGTCCATCTTTGACGTCCAGGTGAAGCGGATCCACGAGTACAAGAGGCAGCTGCTCAACTGTCTGCACGCCATCACGCTCTACAACCGTGAGTCTGCGCAGACGTCTGCTCTGAAACGTACACGACCTAAAGAAACGTGAACTTCTAGCAGTTCATGACACACAACTAAAAACTGACATAAAATATTTAGGCATCAAAATAACAAAAAAACAAACTTTAAATACTAAGAGTTAACTTAAACTAAACTTAAGACTTCACAGAGATCTATCTTAGGACGAATATATTTATCCAAAATGGAAAGTTTATCAATCAAACCGTCTTGTTGCACAGAAATCCCCAAAAGTTTGATTAAAACTATAAATACTTTAAACTTTAATTTCATCTGGAAAAACGAACCACATCTCAAAAAGCTCATATGGTAAAAGAAATTTACGTCCTGAAAGCTTTAGAATAGAATAGCAATACTTTATTCATCCCAGGCTGGGACATTAGGCTGTTGCAGCATCAGGCATATACAGAAGATACTATTAGATTGACCGTGTTAATGAAACGTTAAAGAAGAATTCGATTAAAAACTCTGAATTACAAATTAGGTGGAATCAAACTTCTTCTTTCGAATTATATTCATAAATTACCCATCAAACTATCAGAGTTCCATTAACTTATTTCTTTATTGGCAGTTCTTATTGTCATCAACTACTCACCTCATCTAAACATAAAATGGATCAATAGATCTTTGCTTATAAAGTGGTTTTAAAATGATATCTGCTCTTCTGTTCACTTAATAGACTCACAAAGAAACATGTATAAATATGAACAAGTCTGCAACAAAAACAGTGTTAAACCTCCTTATCTGAATTCATTAAACCACACAAAGCATTACCTAAAGAATTTATTAACCAAACACGTAACGTAATAACACACCGCCCCCTAAAGTTAAAGTTAAATTGTTTTATTATGGTCTGATGGTGGTAAACACTGTCTGATTTAGTTTTTTCACTGCTTAAGTCCTGTTCTGTCATGTTCAGTATTTCAAAACAAAGTCTTCTGTGAAACGTTCATCTTTGGCGCCCCCTGGTGGAGCGGCTGCACCAGTGCACGCTTCTGTTCACAGGGATCCGACTGCGGCCCGAGAGAGCGTTCGTTCCCCGGACCGTGATGATCGGAGGAAAGGTGGGAAGGTCCGTTCTTCAGATCCGTCTGTCCGTCACTAACGCTACGGCTCCCCCTGCAGGCGGCCCCGGGGTACCACATGGCCAAGATGATCATCAAACTGATCACCTCGGTGGGCGAGGTGGTCAACAACGACCCGGCGGTGGGAGACCGGCTGAAAGTCGTCTTCCTGGAGAACTACAGAGTGTCGTTGGCAGAGCAAGGTGAGTCTTTACGGACACGCCCACTAAAGGTGTTCATCTTATCGCTGTGCAGGACCTCAGAAAGTTATCAGGAAACTGTAAACCTTTGATTTTCTGAACGTCGTTGTCTCCATAAAACGCTGAAGTTTCTGCTCGTTTATGTTCAACCACACAGAGAACGAAGCAGCAAAGCCTGAACCAAAGTTAAAGAGATGCTGGTGTCTACGCTCTGTCTTTAGTAAATGTTTAGAATTGATTTGATTTTATATGTGAAATAATGTAATGTTTGTCTTCCATCAGTATGAAGCTCAGGTTTGGAGATCAGGGACATGTCGGCATGTCATATAAAACCATTTGCTGTTTTATATTTTGTCACTAAATCCCACTCCCATCATCTTTTAAACGGATTTATTTTAGCTAAAAGAAACCTTCATCCTTATCTAGGACATCATTTCTGCAGAGCGGCAGGAGTTCAGTAGAAATCCACCTGTGTTGTGGGTGAGACTAATGGTGCGGAGCAACCCCGCCCCCCTTCCCCTCCCCAGAGCAGAGCAGGACGTTTGTAGCAAATCTTTTATGTCTGAAATCTGATCTTTTTCAAACGTAATTTTTCATCTGCTCCTGATTCACTACGATTTGAATGAAGAAATCCTCAGAAATACAGTTTAAACTGAAGTTTCTTTAACTTTGTCCTCCATCATCAGAAGAATGCTACAAGAACACGTTAAAACAGTTTTCTTCAGTGAGTCTTAATAAATACGGAGGAAGGCTGAAGAACTTTGTCATCATCTTCTTTCTCCTTTGGGATCTTCGCTGGTCAAACTGTAAACTTGAACAGGAACAATAAAGTTTTGTTCTTACCTGAACATGTTCTTTACCGTTACTCTCTGCGTAGCTTTCTATTGGATATTCTATGAAATTTATGAACAAGCTTGTAGTTAGAGTAGAGTATAAGGGCCAGTTTACAAATATTTATTTGTTAATTACGTATTTAAATCTTGTAAATTTACGAGAATAAAGTTAAATTTATGACTTTTTTTCTCATAAACTTACGTATTTTAAAGTTGTAAATTTGACTTTATATCACGTAAAATTATGAGAAAAAAGTGAACGAATTTATAAGATTAAAAGTAGTAAATTTACGAGACAAAAGTAATTAATTTACGAGAAAAAAACGAATTTACAAGATTAAATTTAATACTTCTACAAGAAAAGTCATAAATATATGAGAAAAAAAACTTGTAAATGTATGCGATCGAGAGTCAGAGTCGTACAAATACTTTTAAAATCTTTTGTGTACCCCTAATACTCCGTCATTCACAGTAACATGAATTGAGTTTTTTTTCTCCAGAAATAATTTCTGTCTTTCAGGTGTAAAATATATATTTTATTGTTGTTTGAGGTAAATTTAGGAAGAAACTGTGAACCTGAAGGTCTTTTTTTAGCATATAGCATTGAAAAATATAAAGATATATTCAATTAAATGTGTCTACAGTCTTTTTAGGAGTTACTGGAACATTAGTTCTGTTTCTCCATAGATTAGCTGAGATGTGACTTTTGAGTTTAGAGCGACTTACATTCTGAAAAACAAAAGTAACAGAACAAGAACAGTGTGGATTTAGTGATGGAGGCGAGCGATTTCCTTCGACCGATCCGCTCAGCTCCGCCTCCGACCGTCACCCCGCTGCTTCTCGCCGCAGTCATCCCGGCCGCGGATCTGTCCGAGCAGATCTCCACGGCGGGAACAGAAGCGTCTGGAACGGGAAACATGAAGTTCATGCTGAACGGCGCTCTGACCATCGGCACCATGGACGGCGCCACGGTGGAGATGGCCGAGGAGGCTGGAGAAGAAAACCTCTTCATCTTTGGCATGAAGGTGGCTGACGTGGACCAGCTGGACCGGGAAGGGTGAGACCGGACCGCGGGGGTGGAGAGTTCTGACAGCTAAACGGAATCGGCTTCAAAATCGGCTGAACTCCGTCTCTCTGCAGCTACGATGCTAAACAGTTCTACGATTCTCTGCCGGAACTGAAACTGGCTGTGGACCAGATCCAGAGCGGGTTCTTCAGTCCGTCAGAACCAGACCTTTTCAGAGAGGTCACCGACATGCTGATGAATCACGACAGGTAACAGCAGCTGACCCGGTAGGTTCTGGAAGTGAAGCCGAGCAGGAGACGGTCCGTTCCTCAGTTCTGCTGTTTCTCCTGCAGGTTTAAGGTTTTTGCAGATTATGAATCTTACGTAAAACGTCAGGAGCAAGTCAGCGAGCTGTACCAGGTAATCACACAATCTGTGAGGGATCTCTCCGGCTTTTGTTCTGACCCGGTTCGGTTCCTCTGCAGAACCCCAGAGAGTGGACCAAAGTGGTGATTCGGAACATCGCAGCTGCAGGGAAGTTCTCCAGCGACAGAACCATCGCCCAGTACGCCCGCGAGATCTGGGGCGTCGAACCGTCTGACGGGAAGATCCCGCCCCCCAACGAGCCGCTGATCCAGCGCCAAAGCTGAAGATCGCAAATGGATCGGGTCATGAGCAGAAACGCTGGTTCTACTCTGATGACTCGTGACGGCAGAGAGTTCTGTAGAAAACTGCTGGGAAAGTCGGATTCACTCGGTTTCTAGAAAGCAGCCGGACTGAAGGTTCTGAAAGGTTCGAGTTTGGACTCGCAAACCCGGCTGTGATGAGGACGGTTATTTATTCTCTGGAAACGAAAGCAGAACGTATCTGTACGTCGTCATCCTGAAGGAAATAAAAATCTTTGGGTTTCTGAGGCCGACTGACCCGCTGACCTCTGCTTCTTTAGTCAAAGTCACGGCCCGGGGGCCGGATCCGGCCCTCCGTTGTTATTAATAACCCCATGTTATCTTCCTCTTATTTGTAACTAGTATAATTTTTATAAAATATTTTTATGGAGAGTAAAATGAAATAATATTCCTGCTTTTTTATTATTCATAATTATGTTAAAAAGTTACAGTTTTTAAGTTTTAAAAATAGTTATTCTGCTAGTTTTTGGACTATTTTGGCATTCACTAAGATTTTTTAGGCTATTTTGGAGTTTAGCTAATATTTTAGCTACATTGATTGGTTTATTTCAAGCATAGATTATAAAAAAATACAAGACAAAACACAAAATTATATCAAACTCATTACAGAAATAATGAAATGCATTGATTAGAAAATAGGAAACAAACAAAAACAAATCACACTTATGTCACATTTGGCTCATTAGTTTGTGTAATTATGAACTAAAGTCAGTTTGATTGAAAAGGAATTGGAAGAAGCGAGTTTATATTTATTTATGGCCCCGTGTGTGATTGAGATTACCACTCCTGATCTACGTCTGAATCAAACTTTCTGGGACCTGATTTTCTCTGGAGCGACTCAAAAGCAACATTTGTTGGTTTGGTTTTTATAACCTGAACTTATTTCCATAAAAGCTGAATCGATCTCCAGTCCGACCTGCTGACAGTCTGACTCGTCTCAGGAACAACAGAACAAAGTTACATAAAAGAGATTTAATTTAGAATTCAAGTCAGTACAGGCGACGAACAAGAACCTGCAGAGTCCAGTCCCATGGGGTGGGGGGGGGTCCTCCCTGCTCTACGGCAGGAACAGTCCGAATCGCCGTGGAAACGGCCGCCATGATAACCCTGTGTGCCCTGAAGCCAGAGTGGGGGAGGGGTGAAGAGCGCGTTCAGTCTTTTAAAAACCATCGTGTCGGGGGGGGGAGGGGATCACAGAGCGACCGGGTGAGCCACGCCCAGGAAGTCACTGAAACGAAACCAGCGCGTCAGTCAGACGTTCGGGGGTCTCGCCGTGGCGAGCGGCGCCGGCGCTACCTGAGGATGCTCGGCAGCTCCGGGCTCCTGTAGATGAACTTGTGTTTGTAGCCCAGAGACGCCGGGAACGACACGAACTGGACCTTGTGGCCGGCGAGGCTTTGGGAGCGAGACGCCACGCTGTAGAGCTGAAGCACAGAGGTCAAAGGTCAGGAGAGCACAAAGGTCAAAGGAGCACAGAGGTCAAAGGTCAGGAGAGCACAAAGGTCAGGAGAACACAGAGGTCAAAGGTCAGAGGAGCACAAAGGTCAGGAGAACAGAGAGGTCAAAGGTCAGGAGAGCACAAAGGTCAGGAGAACAGAGAGGTCAAAGGAGCACAGAGGTCAAAGGTCAGGAGAACAGAGAGGTCAAAGGAGCACGGAGGTCAAAGGTCAGGAGAACAGAGAGGTCAAAGGAGCATAGAGGTCAAAGGTCAGGAGAACAGAGAGGTCAAAGGAGCACAGAGGTCAAAGGTCAGGAGAACACAGAGGTCAAAGGAGCACAGAGGTCAAAGGTCAGAGGAGCAGACTGCCGAGGAAGGTTCAGGTCTAAACATCCGCAGATCTCAACAACATTTGGTTCTGGTTCAAAATGTCTGTTTTTTGAGTCTAAGTCCTCGTTTGCACTGAGCGGTCCGGTCCAGTAAGGAGTAGAGCGGTCCGGTTAATTCTGGCGAGTGTTTCCACTGGGTTCAGCCTCTCTTCCACCGAGTGTTTTGTTTTCACGGTGCTGTCGACCGCTAGCGTATCGTTGTTGTGGGACGACTAGCAGAGCAACAACAATGGAGGTCATCCAGCAGCTTGTCTTTCTCTGTCTTCACTTTCTGAATATCGTGCAGAACAGGAACTTAATGTTGTTTAAAGAGGATCTGCTCGGCGGCTAAGAGGAAAACCGCCGTAAAGAGGAAAACGGAAATGTTAGCTGAGCGCTATACTGGTGCTTTCTGATGTCGTCACTTTCTGCCGATCAGCAGGTGGATACAGCGGCTCCGCCCCGACCATCCTGTTCTATTTTTCTATGGACCTCCAGAGTTACGGGTCAGAACAGTTTAATGGATCCATTAACAATAGAAACACTCAAAATACCGGACGAACCGGACCGGACCGGACGGTACCGGATGCTCGGTGGAAACGAGGCTGAAGATTCAGTTTGGTGTCAAAAAGATTAAAATATTTCCTGTCAAAGTTTAGTAGAAATCCCAGTTTCACACATTTGCTCGTCTGCTGTAAAAACAAAAAGGTTTTTTCTTGTTTGTGATCAGATAACATTTAGATCGGGTGGGAAAACTACGGAAAACTGTCGAGTCTGGCCCGCCAAACGGGGATAAATTGCAGAGATAATCGTTAATGTTTCATTTCTCCTGTAATTCTGGTGTCCTAGACGTACAGAAATACATTGACTTTTGTCTACAGGTGCTGAAAGTTCTCTGCACTCATGACATGTTGGAAGATTTATTGTTTTTTTCTGACGATCATGTGTTTTTTACGCCATAATCAACCTACAGTTTAGTCTTTCTCCATCTGCGCTCAGATTTCCGACAATCTATTTTTCCATTCTTTATGAGTGGAATTTCTCCATGGAGGTTTTTTCCTACCAGAGATCACCTTCACCTCACTAGGAGCAAAACTTTCCATGATATTTGACATATTGGCATTAAAGCTATTTATAAGTTCATTGATTGAATCCCAGAGTCCACAAGAACAATGTAAGTTTGGGTTTTCCCAGAGGGACATGAACCCATCACTGCAATTAGCTCTAAAATGAGAACAAAAGCTAAAAATGTTGAAATAAAAACTAAAAAATGTTCCGTGTTAAAGTCATTTTCAATCAAATTAAAGCATGTTTTCATTTTGATTCCAGGTAATTCCTTTCTCTTGTGAGGTGGATGACAAAAACATTCCACCGATCAAATTTTAGAGCCAGTCTAAAGGTTTGCCCACCCTCGATTAAAAGTCAAATATGCCTTTAAATTATTCATAGTTATTTTAAAAAGTTCTTAAAAAGAAGAAAAGAACATTCCAGAAGGTTTGGGGTTCATAAGCGTCTCCTTAAAGTTGTTAATCTGCTCAGCAGTGAAGAAGAAACAGACTTTTACTCTGAAAAGACGCGACTTCCTGCAGTTTGACCTTTGAACTGAGCAGCTCTTTACCTTTTTTCCCAGGTAGAACGGAACCACGGTGTCGTCCTCGGCGTGGAGTATCAGCATCGGACAGGAAATGTGGTTTACGCTGCACAAACAGACACGCCATTAAATGCAGTTCGTCGGTCGGCTGCAGAACATCAAAGGATTTTTATTACAATATTGAAGATTTAATGTACAGACGTGTAATGAGCCGACGTAGAATCAGAAACCTCAAACCCAGAAGAACATTCAGGAGGAAATATTGATCAGATTTAATAGAAAAACATCCATGAAAAACAAAGATTCGATAGTTTAAATCAGAGTGGGCGTGGCCTCTGTTCATGGTCACTCTCCCATTATCTAAACTGAACATGACGACCTCAAACACAGGTGTGTGATCACATGATCTGCAGACAGGAAGTGGAAATCCACTAACTTCTCGTCGCTGGCGAAGCGGATGTTGTTGGCGGCGATGGCGTCCAGGAAGAACCAATCAAAGCCCGGCAGATACCTGTACACCTGGAACACAAACACCTGCGTGAGGCTGCTAATCACAGGAAACGTGCACGTGTGGGTGCGTGCGTTACCATGGAGAACGGGTGGCACCTGGCCTCCTCTCTGATGTTCGTGAACGGAGACTCTAAGATCAGAGCGTCGGGAGGACTTCCTGAACACACACAGGAAAGTTCTCAGTCAACCCATCATCGTTTGGGGTCACAGGAGCCTAAACAGCTACTTTGGGGCGACGGCGGGGCACACCCTGAACAGGCCGCCATCCCGTCTCAGGGCGACACGCTCTCACGCACATCGAGGGACATTTTGGGATAAATAATCAACCTATGAATTATGTTTTGGACTGTGAGAAGAAACCAGAGAAAACCCTCACGTGCACGTGGAGAACATGCACACAGAAACGTCCCAGCCGGGATTCAAACCTTCTCAGTGTGAGATAAGAACCACTGCACCACTGGACCACCCAGATCAACCCAACGTCATAAATTAGAAAACACTGGCTCCTTTAAACTAACTGGACGACAACGTTCAACCTCCTTTAGTAGAAGTCTGATGGTTTGTGATGTAGTAACTGTCATGGGCGGGGCCAAAGTCTCCCAGCTCCGCCCCATTCTGCCCATCCACTTACAGAAAAATAGATCCTTGAACGTCTTTGTTTCTGGGATCTGGATCAGAACTGGACGGCTGGACAGAATCGATATTGCTGCCATTTTTTTTGCTACGCTAATGTTAGCTTGAGCTTGTGAGGTGCTACAAGCTAGTAGGAGAGAGAGTAAAGAAAGGGCTGATGGGAAATTAACTGAGGCTAACTTCTGTGCCAACAGCCCCGCCCACAACTCAGAAGTAAAAAGTAAAAAACTGCAGAAACCGTCTTAAAAACTTAAGAGGTATATTTTTATATTGGTCAAAAACAGTATTATTATTAATTAAAATGGGAATGATTTTACAAAAGACTAAAAAAAGTTGGAGTTAGACTTTAATAAAGCATCAAGGTAAAAAAAAAAAAACTAATGACCAGTTTATTTTATACCTTTTTTTTTTATATTCTTAATCTTGTTTCTTTGATTTTTTTTGTTTTTGGATTTATTTGTTTTTTTATTGAAAAAGTCGATTTAATCTGAAAACGTGAGGACCTGACAGCCAATCAAAACCCTCTCTGGGTCTGTGGGTCTGTGTGTGTGTGCGTGAGTGTGTGTGTGTGTGCGTGAGTGTGTGTGTGGGCGTCTCACCTCTGTCACACAGTCGTCTCACCAGGTTTGTGGCGACTCTGAAAGATGAAACAGATTTGATCCTGATGTAACACATGCAGATGTTAGTGCACGTGTTCGTGTACGTTTTGGTGCACGTGTCGGTGCGCAATTGGTGCATGTGATAGGTGAACGCATTAGTGCACCTGTTTGTGCACGTGTTAGTGCATGTGATTAGTGCACACGATTGGTGCACATGTTTCTGCACCCGTTTGTGCACCTGTTTGTGCACGTGATTGGTGCACGCGTTGTTGCATGTGTTCGTGCACGCGATCGGTGCACGCGTTAGTGCACGTGATTAATGCACATGTTGCTACGCCTGTTTGTGCACGTGTTGGTGCACATGATTATGCACTTATTTGTGCACGTGATTGGTACATGTGATTGTGCACTTATTTGTACACGTGTTAGTGCATGTGATTGTGCACGTGTTGCTGCACATGCTTGCGCACGTGATTCTGCACATGTT
>NC_050526.1:15885385-15907117 GCF_002922805.2 Oryzias melastigma | reverse complement strand
CACATGTTGCTGCGCCTGTTCGTGCACGCGATTGGTGCACGCGTTAGTGCACGTGATTAGTGCACATTTTGCTGCGCCTGTTTGTGCACGTGTTGGTGCACATGATTATGCACTTATTTGTGCACGTGATTGGTACATGTGATTGTGCACTTATTTGTACACGTGTTAGTGCATGTGATTGTGCACGTGTTGCTGCACATGCTTGCGCACGTGATTCTGCACGTGTTGCTGCACGTGTTAATGCACATGCTTGCGCACGTGATTGTGCACGTGTTAGTGCCCGTGAGTTACCCTGTTCCCAGAGAGTGTCCCCAGATGTAGAGACGCTTCGTTTTCCCGATCTGCTGCTTCAGCCAATCGTAGATGAACAGGGCGTCTGATGTCATCACGCCTTCTGACGGCGAACCCTCCGAATCCCCCCAACCTGCACGTGCACGCACACATGCACACACACAGGTTATGATGGGCTTTCCTCCTCCTGACTGACTGACGGCGGCCCTCACCTCTGTAGTCAAACGTCACCACATGGTAACCCAACGAGCTGAGGACCTGAAAGAAGACGGACAGGAGTGAATCACCTGCAACAGGTAAGTCTGCCTCCAAGCCAATAGGAACGTCACCTTGTACAGCTGCACTCTGTGGTCCCCTCCTCTGGTCCCGGCGTTACCGTGGAGATAAAGGATGACGGGGTGGGCGGAGCTGAGCGTGGACAGGTACCAGGCGCCGTCTTTACCCTGAGCTTCTCTCCACATTTGATCGGGAACCGTGTGCCTGGAACACATCTTCATCATCATCTTCATCAGCAGCTGTATGAATTCTTCATAACTGTTGGCTGGTGGAGTGGGTGGAGCCAGGCGTGCATAAAGTATTAAAGGGAAGAAATATGTTGGAGAATCAGCAGAACAGGTGAGACGGTGCCATAACTCCGCCTCCTTTTGTCCTGATTCTGTGTTTTACTGAAAATAACTGAAGCAGGTACTTATGGGATTTTGGAGAATCGGTCTGTGTTGAGACTAAGAGGATCAGCTGTTCTCAGGTGTGTGTGTGCGTGCGTGAATGAGTGCATGTGTGTGGGGGGGGGCAGCCTGACTGAGTCTTCAGGATTACAGGTGACGTCTGAGTGACGACTCGCTCCTCTGTCTGTCTCTAGATTGTTTGCATGAATGCAAAGTCAAACTGTTGAAAGGACTGAACAGAGTTCCCTGATGGGGGGCGGGGCCTACTGTGCCCAGGTGTGCTCCTGTGACAGTGTGCGTGCACGTGTGTGACCTTTACCAGACTCCGGTCTTCAGGCCGCTCTCAGGCTCCAGGTAGAAGTTGTGGGTGTGGTTTAAGCCATGGTCCTGCGGGCGCTTCAGGTCCACAAAGAACGGCACCCGAACTGAGGGGAGGAGCCACAGACAGGTCACCTGACGCTCCTCGTTGATTGATGGTAAATGAGTGAGTCACGCTGTAACTTCATAGAAAACAGTCATGTGGGAGTGGCTTCTGCTCTTCAACAGACTTCCTGATCCTCATCTGGACTTTAGTTCAAATCTGGAGCGATAGCTCCTCCCACAGGTGACTGGTCAGGTGATGTTATGGTTGTTCTGCATCTTCCAGAATTATTTTACAGATTCCATTAAACTAAATATTTGTGATTTTTCCTCCTGGAAGTAAAAAATCTGACTTTTTAGAGCAACTTACCAAAGTTGAGGAAGACGAGTTTGGCCTGAATGGAGGGAAACATCTTCACGATGACAGGTATGGACAGGTAGATGATCATCAGCACAAAGAGGATCCTCTTCATTTTACCCAGCAGCCCGAGCCTGAGGAGACATCGATCACAAGAGGAGATGTCAGAAGCAGAGCTGAAAGTGTTAGAGCTGAATCCGGGCGACTCTAATGGGATTCAGTCTGTGAGGAGACGCCAGAACCGGAGCTGAAACCCGACACCTCCATCACCAACGGTCACATGATCCAGCAGCTGAATGATTCATGGAGCGCAGAGGGAGGCTGCGGAGGATGAGGATGCTGACGCATCATTTACTACAAACGAATGAACAACAGAACTTAAAACGAGTGAAAGAGTCGGATTTTTTTTACCTCTGCAGGTGAAAGTTTGCTGAAAGTCTCAAAGGTTTGAAGAACTTTTTTTTGTTTTTCAAAAACCACAAAAGACCAAAAAGAAACTCCAAAAAGAAGATGAAAGTTTTTATACACAAAAATATGAAACGTGTGGAAGAATGAAGGAGATTAAAGGAGCTGAAGATTCAGAACTTCTTCTTCTGCAGTCAAAACCGATTCATCCTCAGAAGGTCAAATGTGTCATTGGGTTTATTTTAAAACCAATTAACGAATGAATGTCTTCAATGGATTCGATTGATCTGCTTTTTTTATTTTGCTGTCTCTTTTTCTTTGTTTAAATTGCTGAAATAGTTTGAACTCAAACAATCAATAAACAAATTAAAATGGAAACTATTGGGTTTAGAAAAAACTTTAAAAATTTAAATTACCAATGAATCAAACTTTAATTAACAATCATGATTTTAATGGATTATATGTGTATATAAAAGTTCAAATATGCCTTTAAGAATATATTCATGAGCAACGTTTTCATCTTTTATAGTAAATTTCAAAGAATGTGGAGTTTAGCTAATATTTTAGTAACATGATAACAATTTGGCTAATTTAGTTTACTGAGGAATTTTAAGCTATTCTGGAGATAAACTAAGCAATGTGCTAACGTTTTTGGATAATTTGTTATCTACTGAGGTTTTTTCTGCTACTTTGGAGTTTAGCTCATATTTAAGCAACACACTAAATGTTTTTTTTTCTAAATTGACATGTATTAGGGATTTTTAATCAATTTTACATTCAAATTTGTCATAAATTTAGGTCAACTTCAGCACTCTTTCTTAATTCTTTAGCAAAAGCAAATTTAACATTTTGCAAATAGCTTCAGCAATTTAAGTAAATTGCATCACAATTTTCAGCAAAATCATTCACACTTATCGCAGGTAATGCAACTTTTCTAGTTTTATTATCAATTTATGAATTAATATCCTAAATAGATTTAATATCTTGTGTATTTATTTATCTTTTTTTGTTTTTATTATCGCTGAAAATGCAATAACATGAAGTTCTTCAATCCGTTTACTGGAGTCGGACAGTCAGACAGGAGACAGAGTCCCTGCGGGTTTTGGTCCTCCTGCAGGAGATCCGGCGGTCAGACCTCACCTGCAGCAGGGCGGTTCCTCTGCACACAGGTGACGCCTCTGCTCCACCCGAGCAGGTTCTGGTTCAGGTTAATGCGTGTTTCTGCGGCTGGATCACACGACCCGCTCCAAGACGCTGACTCAGAACTTCTGCTTTCAGTGTACGTTTTTACAGAAGTGATTGTAGTTGAACCAGCGACCTTCTCAGCAGTGATGTCACTTCCTGTGGTGCTGCAGCAGGCTCAGCGGTTCTGACCTTGTTTAATTGGGTTATCTGTGCGTGCGCGAAGGCCCGTCTGACCTTGCTGATACCAAACTCTGGTATCAGAACCCTCCACTATCTGGTTCTAGGTGACCCAGAATTGACTGAAGTACTTGATCCAAACTGTCCACAAGGATCAGGATGAAGAAGAGCCTGCCAGCTGAAGATTATCTGATCACATGATCTGGACCGGTTCTGACCGGAACTGTTGGCAGCACTGCTTTGATTTCTTTGCTAAAACCAAACATGAATCGGATCAGGGCTGACCTTTGACCTCAGATTAAGTCTCTCACCTTCATCGTGTTCGGGACCACAGAACCCGCATCCACAGACCTGTTTGTTGTTGGTTCGGGACTCTGAGAGGGAGGATGCGGGTCCGGATTTGGAACCAGAACCCCGGAGTAAACAGCTCATTCTGGGTGCAGACCTGAGCTGCTGGTCAGGTCCAACCAGATCCTCAGTCTGTCTGGAACCAGTCGGGCCAGTTTCGGGACACCGACTCTGATTCAGTCAAAGGTTTCGGTCCACTTTAGTTTTTATTCATTTTAACTCATTTTGAGGGTTTACCAGAACCGCCTGGTCCAGTTTCTTCTGATGTTCCCCAGCAAAGTCAGTCTCCATCATCACGTGACTCGTGTACTCATGTCCTCAGTTCTGTGAGGCGCGCGCCCCGGTCCGGTTCTTACCTCCGGAACGGTTTCCCCATGCTGCCGTCCTCCTGCGGGTCCCGCCGGCCGCCGTCCACGGGACGCCGGTTCTCCGCCGCGTCGCTGTCCTGCTCCGCGCACGGCGGGCTGCTGCGCTTCCGCATCCCTGCGGAGGTTCAGGAAGGCTCGTGAGAAAGAGGCGGGGAGGCGCGCGCGAGCCGTCCGCGCGGGCGTGTCGGCGGAGCGGAGGCCGCGAAACCTGACCGGTGACGAGTTGGAGCGCCGCAGAGGATGGCAGCCGAGTCCCGCTGCGCTGCTGCACCGAGACCCGCAGAGAGCAGCTGATCCAAAACCGGAGCCCGGCGCCCAATCAGCGCGCAGGAGCGGCCGCACGTGACCACGGCGCGCTGCGTCCACGGCCGCCGGGGAGAGTCGGAGCAACGAGTGTCAAAACAAACCGGTTTAGAGCGCCGCCTTGGCAAAAACGGCGGGTGTCTTTAAAAATTAAGACACAATTTTTACATATATATAAAAAAACATATTTTATTTAAAAATTGAGCGATTTTTATATAGTTTTAAAACGACATTTTAAAACTGTCGTTTGAAATTTTAGCTGTTCAGTTTGCATCCAGACAGTGAAGCACTTCCTCATGTGACCAGCAGAGGGCGCAGTGACATATATGCAGCAGTTTCTGTTCCTCAAATGACAGAATCAGGACTGATGGGGTCGGAACAGCAGACGGTTTCTAACGGGGTCAGAGGTTAAAACCAGCAGAAAACCATATTCAAATTGAAAAAAATAGTATTTTAAAGTCCTGTAGAAGTGGATCTTATAAGTGAGAGAAAAGCAGATTTTATGGAAAGATTTATCTCTTTAAAATTGGACAGAAATGGAGATTTCATCCTGATCAGGTCAAATTACATCAAACATCTTTAAATAATAATATTAATCAGGAGGATCTTAGAAATGTCCTGAAATATCCTTTAGTGAGGCTGGTTAGTGTTCCTCAGAGAAACGCTTTTACAGTAAATACAATACGCTTTGTATTTGTAATGCAATTATAGAACGCTTTTATTGTAAATAAGAACAAGCTCTGAATAACTTACATGGTTAAATAAATAAAAAAAAAAGGCACGTTGGAATTTCACAACAAAACCATCCAGATTTTCAGGATCTAAACTGGTTGCTATAAAGTTCAACTCAGATCATCTTTTTATTTATTTTAAAACCGTTCACAGTAGTATTTGAACTATATTTAAAGTGTCATTTTTGGGACAATTTGTGCAGAATGGTTGGTCAGAAATTTGCCTCTGAGTCGTAGGCTGGACTGCAGTCATGGAGAGAGCCCGCCCCCTTCCCCATCATCCATCTGTTACTCCAGCTTACAGCCCCTCACAACCCCAACCTCATATTAGTGCTGCAAAAAAAGTGATGAACAATGTTGATCCAGATTACAACTCAGACGAGAAAGATGTTCATGGATCTATGTTTCTGCAAGTGGAAGTATCAGAATGCATTCTCACACGGCTGGCGTTACAGCGGGAGCGGTCTAGCTACAGCCGATGGCTCATATATGCTTCTGGTTGGCTGCAGCCACAGACTCCGCTGCCGACCTGACATTGGGATGAGTGCAAGATAACATCGGGTCACTAATAACAATCAAATAAAATGATCTGGAGGGCCGGATAGAATTACCCCGAGGGCCGGATCCGGCCCCCGGGCCTTGACTTTGACACGTGCCGTAGAAGCTTCTACATCCCACCTACACACTTTTACCAAAGGCATTTTAACATGTGCTTGTGGCTCGTGTGCTTATTAAATAAAAGAGAGTAATACTCAAAAACAAAATTTGAATCTTAATTTTCTCTATACATGTTCTTTATCATGAGAAAATGCAAAAAAGGTTTAAACACCTACAACTTGATTTTTGGTAAGAAGGAGTCTGGATCTTGGATTTATTTTACAGAAACAAAAGCAGTTTTTATGCTAATTGTTCTCGTTTTCTGGACTCAAAATGAGATCTCTCCTGAGCTGTAAATATTGGGGGTAAAAGTCACGAGAACATGGCGTAACATGCTTGAACATGCATTCGGAAAGATAACAAAAATACGTTTCTATTTTTAAAATCTAAAGCAAATGTCTTTAGTGAATGGAACTGAGTTAGTTTTTATTGTTCGTTGTCCGTAGACTCTCGTGAACACGCCGGAAGGGATGAAAGGCTGAACTTCTCTCTGGAAGTCATTGAACGCAGCGCCAGTTTGTGTCGGATAGATCAAAGAAAACGAGCTAAACCCGCGAGGCGGTGAGCTCGCGGGATTTGTTTGGCCTACCTGTCAGACAGCAGACCGGAAGTCCAACTGAAAAAAGCTTTAATAGCTAAAAATGAACAAAATAAAGATAAATAACTTACGCTGTTCCGTCGGCGGGAAGCGTGGAGGACGCCGTCACGTCAGGAACGCAACCAGCGCCCCGCCGGCCGGTTCTACCGCTTTGGCTTTTTGTCCCTAACCGGCCCCCATCATTTCATCTCACTAAGCCACGTGACCATAACACAACTTTTCCCGCGAACGCCGCAGTTCAGCGCCGGTGAGGTTGTGTGGCGGTCCGGTCCGGTTCGAGGATGTTCTGTGAGAAAGCCGTGGAGTTGGTCCGGGAGCTGCACCGGCTGAGGGACGGACAGCTTCCCGCCTTCAACGTGAGTGATCCGGCGCTGGTCCGTTAAAAGGCCGCCGTACCTCCGCAGCACAGCCGCTAAGACGGTTTCTGCTCGAGTTCATCGAGTCAAACAGATGATTTATGTTTACGGTTTGACGTTATAGATTCCAAACGTTTTATCTTGTTTTTTTGAAGTTAATTAAAAATAACATTTCTGTAAATTATTGTCTTTGTTTGATTAACTTGGAAAATCCCCGTGAGATTATAAACTCCTCATCAATGGGATTCCAGGAGAGCAGCAAATGCAAAATGCAGATTACTGCAGAGACTAGCAGATGCAAAGTGAACAAGAACAGAATTTATAAAAAAGAATCCGTCCGTCACTGATTCAAGTTAAAAGGATGAGAGATCTGGAATGTTCAACCGGAAGTGGTTGGATTTCTAAATAACTTATTTGTATAATGGTTCAGAAAACAAGGATTTGGTTTATAACTAAAGTTTACTTCATTATTTGTTACCCTGTTGTCAGTGGTGGAGGTCAAAGGTTTTCTGGAGATCTTCATCTGGTTCCAGTTTTGCACTGCAGTTGCTTTTTGGTCCATTCTTCCATGCAGATGTTCTCGAGAGCTGTGATGAAAGTCTGTGTTGCTGGGCAGCAGACTTTTTTAAAAAATGGATTGAGGTCCAGAAACCGACAGTAACTCCAGAACCTTGAAGCAGTTTTTATGTCGTTCGTTGGCTAAACAACAAGTTTGGAATCCTTGTCCTGCTGGGAGATCCAGACATGTTTCATCCTCAGTTTTCTCAGTGATGGGAGATTTTTGACCCAAATCTGTCCAAACATGAAACCATTTATTCTTACTTTAGCCTCTCAAGACTTGAGCTAATACTTGAGCCAACCCTCGACCAGCAGTCAGAGCCCCAGTTGAGCAGAACCAACTACTGTAGTAATATAACCCAAAATGTGATGTCATGGTCTGAAGAGGTCAATACAGATCAGAAAAATGCAGAATAGCATGATGCTCCCACCCCCATGCTTCTTCCTCTCAAGTGGTGCTTATGTCAGCATTCTAATCTCATCCATCATGTGGAATCCTGGAGTTGCATGTCGTCATCTTTAAGGTTCTAAGTTGCAGAACCTGACCAGAACCCTAACTTTAACCTGTGGTTCTGTGTGTTTCTAGGAGGATGGACTGCGGCAGGTTCTACAGGAAATGGAGTCTCTGTATGACCAGAACCAGGCGGACGTGTGAGTCCAGACACACCAGGTTTCCTGTGCTTGTTCCTGGTTCTGATCCGGAAACAGAACAAACATCGTTCATTTACATGTTAATGAAAACTCAAATGTCAAACAGAGATCTTTGACTTCAGTGATCCAGTCTTTGGATCTAAAAAGATTATTTCTCTGCAGACACTGAACACTAAAGCTGTTTCAATTTAAAAAGTCTTATTTTATGTTTTGCAAGAAAAATAATCTTAAAAAAAGTTTATCAGCAAAAAAATGTTTAAGTAAACATTTTTTTACTGACTAGACTTTTTTCTTAAAATAAGAATTCTTAGTTAAACCATTTTTGTTACCCTGCTTATTTAAAAACAAATCTCAAGATTTATTTATTTTAGGGCCCTGCAGTTCAGAGGAAACTCAGATCAGGATCAACTTCACTGATCTGCAGATATCAAAGTTCTGAGTCTAGATCGGATCGGGTCAGAACCGACACCTCAGCTGATCGTCTGTTTTCAGGAACGAGGCGAAGGCCGGGCGCTCCGACCTCATCCCCTCCATCAAGCTCCGACACAGCTGTCTCCTCCGGAACCAGCGCTGCATCACCGCCTACCTGTAACTCCGCCCACAGTCCGCACAGGTGAGGTCACATGACTGTTGTTGACGTTTGTTTGTTTGTTCAGCTACGACCGGCTGCTGAGGATCCGAGCGCTGCGGTGGGGGTACGGCAGCGTGCTGCCCGCAAACGTGCGCTTCCACATGTGCGCAGAGGAGGTCAGTGTGACATCACTTCCTGCAGGGCTCACCTGTCGGCGGCTGTGACACCTGTCTGCATGTGTGACAGGTGGAGTGGTTCGGTCAGTATAAGAAGTCTCTGGCCGCTTTCATGCGCTCCATCGGGGGAGGGGAGGGACTGGACATCACGCAGGACATGAAGCCCCCAAAGAGTCTGTACATCCAGGTGAGACCCCCGACCAAAGCCCCGCCTCCCACTGTGACATCATGCTGACACCTGTCCTTCCAGGTGAGGTGCCTGAAGGACCACGGCGAGTTTGAGATCGACGACGGGACGGTGATCCTGCTGAAGAAGAACAGCCAGGTGAGACAGGAAGTCGTCCCCCGGATCAGAAACCCGTCCATATCCTGACTTCCTGTTTCTCCACAGCACTTCCTGCCGCGCTGGAAATGCGAGCATCTGATTCGTCAGGGCGTCCTGGAGCACGTGCTGTCATGAAGGGGGCGGGGCTTCCCGCTGGACATCTGCAGGCGCTCCTTCAAATAAATCGTCGTGTTGAAATAAATCTGATTTTTGTGTTTAATGACATTTTTGCAGAAAAAATAAAAATTTCCAACACATTTGAACCGTTTTACTGGTAACAGTTTGGAGTTCAGTTTTACCAGAAGTCCTTGAACGTGTCTGTGATGTCACAGAACCATGTGACTCATCAAACGCCACACAGCTGATTAAAAACCATTTATTAGCTTTGGTCCAAGGTGAGTTCTGATTGGCTGCACCTGAACAGGTGCAAACAAAGGTGCATGTTTGGGGAGAGGGGTGGAAGCTCCACCCACATGCTGCTAAGCCCCGCCTCCCCATCATGAGGGGAAAAACATCAGAGATTCAGGAAAGCTTTAGAAAATGGACCAGACCTCCAGGTGTCCCGTCTTAATGTAGGTAGTTGATCCCTCCTGCTGTGGTGCATTCAGGGACAGTCTGGAAAATAAAACTCCAGGAAGATTGTCAGGTGAGCTGAGGGCAGGTGGAGGTGTGACCACTTCAGGTGATGGATAAACAGCAGGATGTGATTCGGTCCATGATTTGTCCTCAGAACCTCACCTGTGCGGTTCAGGTGTGACCCAAGGTGCACGTTTGTGAAACAGAAGAGTTCTGTGGCGGTCAGGTGGCGAGCGCGGCGGGGACGATGTCCCGCAGCAGCTGGTGCAGCGCTCCCACCTTCTCCTCCAGGAGGACGCTCCTCCTCTCGGCCAGCTTCTGGCGGCGCTCGGTGACCTGCAGCGCCATCATAAGCTGCGCGTTCTCCGCGTGCGCGTCCTTCAGCAGCGCGCTCGCCTTGCTGCTCTTCACCAGCTGAAGAAACAGCAGCGTCAGAAACACCTGGACCACCTGTCCCCCCCCAAACCACCTGAGGACCCACCTGCTCTCGGAGCTCCTGGACCTTCTCCTGCAGAACCAGACGGACTCCTTTCAGCTTGACCTCCAAGTCGTCCACTCGCTGCTGCAGGGCGGACATCGCCTTCTCGTACTGTTCCTGAACGCAGCACAGAGACAAGCCGTTCGGTACCGGGGGGGTTCTGGGGGAGCAGGAGGCCCCGCCTCTGCTTTACCTGCTTCATGCTGAACTGAGATCTGCTCTGCTGCACCTGCAGCTTCAGGTTCTCCTCCAGCTGCCGGCTCCTCTTCTCCTCCGCGTCCAGCTGCACCTGGAGGAGCTCCGCCCGCTCCCTGAGGCCGCCTCCCTCCTGGTGCTTCTGCCGCTGCAGCTGCCCCTGCAGCAGGGCGAGAGCCGCATCGGCCTGTGCCGCCTGCACAGCAGTCATGTGATCAGTTCAGACCAATCAGACGGGACTCTGACTTCACCTCCTCTCACCTGATCCAGAGCCTGAGTCCGGGCCGCCTCCGCCTGGCTCAGTCGGGTCCTCAGGTTCTGCTGGTCCTGGCTCAGTTTGTGGACCTGCAGCTCCTGGACCTGCAGCTCAGACACCTGACACAGACACGCACCAATCAGCTTTGGAGCTGCAAACCCCACCCCCTCTCCCCCGACACCAGCAGTACCTGCTCCTGGAGCTGCTGGTTTTGGACCATCAGTCTGTGCAGCTCCTCCTCCTGCTCCTGCAGCCTCCGGGTTTGTCCGTGCTGCTCCTCCACCTGAGGGAGCAGCAGCTGTCAGGTGGAGAACTTCTCCATACCTGGGTGTTGGAGGTGACCTCACCTGGCTCTGGACCTCCAGCAGCTTCCTCCTCAGCTCAACAACTTCCTGGGCGTGGCCAATTTTCTCCTGAGTGACGGTGTGAAGCTGAGAGCGGAGAAGCTCCGCCTCCTGTTTGACAGCGAGCAGCTGCAGGAGAAGACAGGAGCAGCTGTGATTGGTCACATGAGAAAACAAACTCCCGCTGTTTGTTTACAAACAACTATTAAATATGAAGAGACTGGAAGAGGCGGCATCACCGTCAAATATGTTTACAGAGACGCGTCAGAGAGTATGGTCCTGAAGGCAGCTCTGATCCTGGTCTGATCCAGCTCTGATCCTGATCTGATCCTGGTCTGATCCTGGTCTGATCCAGCTCTGATCCTGGTCTGATCATGATCTGATCCAGCTCTGATCCAGCTCTGATCATGATCTGATCCAGGTCTGATCCAGCTTTGATCCAGCTCTTTTGGGGCAGTGTAATTCACGTGTTGTTCCTGGTGGATGTGCTCCTGTTCTCGGCGCTCCTACCCGTCCCCAGTCCAGGGCTCCAGACTAACTTCTTGTATCGGTGTGTTTAACTTTTATTCTTAGGTGCACCAGCACTAAAGTTTGGAGCATCGACCTTCTCGACCTCATTACATTTAACAACACCTTTACATGGTCACTTTCATTTCTATTTACTGTCAATATCAGGATTAAGACTTGAAAATGTTGAATTTAAAACTGGTTAACATGAAGCTCTTTATTTATAACAGAGTTCTACAACAATGATAAACTATTGGATTTATATAGTTTATAAAAAAATCTATAAAAATGATTAGTTTGAAAAAGCTTACATGCAACAGCAAGTGAAATGGGCAGAACTTAAGTCTCCCTGCTCTGCTCCATTCTGAAGAATCCACTTGTAGACAAATAGATCCATGAATGTCTTAGTGTTCTGGTCTGAGCTGGAATCTGGATCAGAACGATGTAGATCACAATCTTTGTTGCACTGTAATGGTAGCTCTGCAGAAACTATGTCCTAGAAATTGACAAGCTTTTAGATTTCAGCTGAAACCAGCTGAATCATAATGAAATGTAAAAGGCTTTAAAAGCAGATAAAATGTGGTTGGAGTAGGACTGAAACCTTCTGCTCTCCTTGGCTTGTTTACATTAGAAGTGGGTCATCTGGACCCCACGAGACAGAACTCTGAACGTTTCTTTTTAATGACTGTTGATCTTTACTGTGTCCAATGACATGACGTCATTGTCCACCTTTATCATGGAAGGGTTAACACCTCAATGTAAGGGTGGGGTCATCTGGAGACCACAGACATGAAACTTCAACTAAATAAAAACAACTTAAATGTTTTGTGATCAATACAGAACCATTTATTTTGTTTTTTGCAACATTTCCTTTTTTAATTTTTAGAATAGTTTTGGTTTGTGGAATTTTCTTTTCTTTTCTAAAATTTACTTTTTTTATTATTTGATTTTCATTTTTATTTGTCATTGAAATCCTAATAATGTTTTGTGTTGATGAATTTGTTGATATGGTTTAACCTTTAGGGTCACCTCAGTTAACCCTAAAAGACCAATAATGTCGCAGTGACACCTGAATAACTGATATTTTAGCTTGTTTTTCATCTTCTACGTTCACGCGATCACCGTGAATCAGCTGATTCTGACGCGGAAAAAAGCAGATTTTTTTCTAGCTTTGCTCCGATACACGAAGTAGTTCTAAAGTAGAGCGCTCATAATGAGAGCGCTGCAGCACCAATGAAACATTTAGTCACAAATGGAACCAAATTGGTCGCACTCTAGAGCCCTGCCCCAGTCCCATCTGAACTCTATTCAAACATGTAGATGTAGAGTTAGATAAGCTCATTCCTCTTCAACAGTTCTGGTATCTCCTGTCCGTCCTGAGAGGATCTCTCCTTCATGTGGACATCTCTGAGGTCTCTTCTTTTTTCCTGAATCAGGTTTTTTAGGAGTTTTTCCTCTAAGGACAGGGATAACCAGTTCATTTACTCTGTTTAGTTTAACAATCAGCTGTTGTTTATATTTTATGACCGACCCTTTTTCTGTACAACTACCAGCATGAAGCCCAATGAGACAATTGTTTGTGATATTGGGCTATATAAATAAAATTGATCTGAAAAAGGACATCATCCGTACTTCACCAAATCAGAATCCTTGACTGGTTTAAGAACCTGAGACGCAGACCCGAGACGCAGACCCGAGACGCAGACCCGAGATGCAGACCTGAGATGCAGACCTGAGACGCAGACCCGAGACGCAGACCCGAGACGCAGACCCGAGACGCAGACCTGAGACCCAGACCTTCGCATGTTCACGTCGACCTTTCATTGAAAGTACCCGAACGCATCTTCAGAGGGTTCATGTGTGAAACCAAACCGGATAAATGGAAACATTTCTCAGCGTTCATGTTCCTTCCAGAGTTCCTGGTCGTGTCTCAGAGAAAAGCTGAAGGTTTTACGGCGAAACGCTGCAGATCGGAGATATTTGCTGTTCTGTGGCGTAATCACATCCAAACGCAGAAGCACCAGAGGCTTGAGGAGACATTCACCTGCTCCTGTCTGCCGACTGCAGCTTTCTGAAGCTGCTCCTTGTCCTCCTGCAGGAGTTGCACCTTCATGGTCAGACTGCTAAGCTCCGCCTCCAAGTGTTGATGAAGTTTCAGCTAAAGAACAAACATCCGTCAGTTATCTGACAGCAGCTTCCTCCCTCATACTGAACCTCCCACCTTCTCCCTAGAGGAGCTGAGCTGCTCCTCTAGCCGGCGTCTCTCCTCCCTCCAGGCCTCCTGCTGATGCAGCTCCTCCTGCTCCTTCCGCTTCACCTCCTCCTGCAGCCGCCGCACCTGCAACATCCCCCGCTGGTCGTCACGTTTCAGGTCAACAGTCTTCAGCTAAAACGTGCAGACCGCCTCCTGCCTCCTCCTCCTCCTGCTTGGACGTCCTCGTCATCGCCTCCTGCAGCTTCTGGAGCGACTCCTGCTCCTGGCGGAGCCGAGCGCTCAGCTCGCCGTTGTCGCTGCTCAGCTTCAGGTTCCTGCTGCTCAGATCCAGAACCTCCTCCCGGCACCTGGAGTTCTGTGGAGGAGGTGCTGTGAGGGTGGGGGTTGGTCCTGTGTGTGTGTGGGGGGGTCTGCAGCTCCTCACCTCCTTGTGAAGGCGCTCCTCCTCCTCTCTGCTCCTCTGATGCTCCTGCTCCAGCTCCTCCAGCCTCCTCCTGTGAGGAGCAGAACATGTTTCAAAGGAACCATCAAAGTTCTGCTGGGTCTGCTCTTCACTTTGGACTCAGAACCAGAACCATCTACTGCCGTTCTGGACCAACGAGCTCCCTCACCTCTTCTTGGAGACTTCCTCCTCCAGATTCTGGACCTGGTGCTGCAGAACGCTCAGTCTCTCCTGCAGAGCTTGGTTATCGAACCGGACCTCCTCCAGCTGGGTTCTGTGAGCCACAAACCCGGATCAGAACATCGAAAACAAAGAAGCGACAGAAGATCTGAAGCTCAGCGCCGATCTCACGGTCACGTTTGAGAGAAGCAAGAAGAAAGACAGAACCAGAGTCTGGTTCTGGGTTCTGCTCAGGCGGTTCCGGTTCATGCAGCCGGGATTGTTTCTGCAGAGTACGACAGAGCGGACAGACATGCGGGTTCTGGACGGGTTCTGGAACGACTGTCATGCATTACAGTGCTCGTCAGTGGGTTAGAGATGCAGCAGTGCATTGTGGGGGATTCATTCCTTCATCTGGATGCAGTTAGTCTCATTTGGTTTACGCAGGGTAAAGTTAGTCTTTTGGACCCGGTTCTGAGTCCATCCCACCTGTCAGAACCGGCCGGGTCCATCTCCTTCTCCAGCTCCAGAACCAGCCTCTCCATCCCCATCAGCTGCTGCACCATCCTCCCTCTCTCCCTGTCAAAGTTCTCCTGAGCCGAGCCCAGCTGGTTCTGAGAGTTCTGCAGGGCCCGCTGGAGGAGGAGGACCTGCTCCCGGACCCGCTCCAGCTCGTTGTTCTGTGCCCCGCGTGCGGCCTCCTCGCTGGTTCTGGAGTTGAGCTGCCTCCTCAGCTCCAGAACCAGGTCGGCGGTGTCGTTGAGCCGGGCGCTCAGGCCTCGGAGGTGCTCCCTGAGGGAGGAGATCTCCTCCTCCATCTCCAGGATCTGAGCGGAGAGCTGGTCTGCCAGCCGCACGGACCTGCTCTTCTCCTGAGCCAGACGGCAGAGCTCCTCCTGCTGCTCCTGCAGACCGGACTGCAGCTGGGAGGTCCGACTCTGCTCCCGTTTCAGGGCCTCCTGCAGGCTGGCCTCGTTGCTCCTCCTCTGGTTCAGCTCCTCGGAGGCGCCGTCCAGCTCCAGCTGCAGGAGGTCCACGGCCATGGCCTGGTCCTTCAGGTCTTGGATCAGCCGGCGCCGGTCCGTCTTCAGCAGGTCCAGTTCTGCTGCGAGGCTACAGATGGACCGGGCTTTGCTCCGCAGCGCCTCCTGCTGGCTCCTCAGCTCCGAGCGCAGGGAGGCGACGGTCTGCTCTGAGGCCTGGAGCTGGAGAGCAGCGTGGCGCTCCTGCAGGAGGCTGCTGCACAGATGAACCGGGAGCTCCTCCTCCGAGCTCCTCCCTGTGACGGAGCAACTGTCGAGGTCCTCCTGAGCCGCTGGGAGGGAGGTGCTCTCCTTCAGCTCTGAGCAACCAGCTTTAAGCCCCGCCTCCAGACTTCTCTTTGATTGGTGGAACTCCTTCACCTCCTCCTCCAAGCGCCGGATCTCCTCCTTATGCTGCACCTCCATCTTCCTTTGCTCCTCCCAGGATGCTTTGCAGCTCTCCAGCTCCTCCCTGCTCCCACCGCGACCCACAGACAACATGAGAGTAGAGCCGCTCAAACGATATTTTAATAGTCGAGTAATCGTGTCGTGCACAAGGTGGATGTTAAACACATCTAAACCACCGTTAGCTTTAAAATAACTAAAACTAGATACATTCACATATGTGATCATGCTAGAGTGAATGCTGTTAGCTGAATTTGGCCACTGAAGATGCTGAAATCCCTGAAGATAATAGCCAGCTAAAATATTAGCTAAATGCCAAATTAGCCTAAACAATAAAAAAAAGCTCAAGTTAGCCGAAACAGCTAGCATGCCGTTGAATCAATAGCTAAACTTTAAATTAGCCCCAAAAAATTGAAAAAAATCCCAAATTAGCCATAACAGCTAGCATCTGGCTGAAATGTTAGCTAAACACAAAATTAACCTAAAAAACCTTAAATGCCAAAATAGTCCATAAAGCTAGCATATCAAGCTAGCAAGTCTATTTTAATAGTCGATTAGTCGACTAATCGTGGCGGCCCTACATGAGAGGGAGCGACACATCGATGACATCATCGCGGCGAGTGAAGAGCCGGATTGACTCTCGCGCTCACAGAAGCAGGAAAAGCCTCACACATCTGGAGTTTCACAATAAAAGCCCCAGAGGCCGCCGTGTTACGTCACTCACTTGACAGCCATCACCTCCTGGTCCATCTTCAGCTTTAGCTCCGCCTCCAGCTGCTCCTTCTCGCTGCTCAGTCTTTGGACCAGATTGCCGATTTCTCTGGCAAAGTTCTGCTCGAGCTCGGCGCGCTCCCGTTGCATCCTGGGAGATCAAACAAAACCGAGTTCTCATTAAAGACGTTTACCAGTGTTGAGCGTAGCTCCGCCCGCAGCCGTCTCCATGGAAACAGAGGACCGCATCTTCTTACCTACGCTCCTGCTCGCTGCTCCACCCTCCTCCTCCGCCGTGCAGAGTTTGTTTCTGCAGTCGGTCCAGCGCTGCCTTCAGCTGCTTCACCTCCTGCTCCAGCTGAGTCTTCTGCTCCTCCAGCTCACTGATCTCCAGCTGAGTGAACACATCGCTGTCATCTCAATGACCCGGAGGTTCTGCTGCGGCCCGTCCGCCTCCCCCTCACCTTGAAGGCCTGGCTGATGTCCTTGCGCTCCACCTCCATGCTCTCCCTCATCTTCTCCAGACTGCGCTCGTAGAAGTTCATCTAAAACGAGGAGCAGCTTCAGCTCTGGGGAGCTTCAGGGAGGAGAGAGGAGCTCCTCCGGGGAGTTACCTGCGTCTCCAGCTGGATGCTGAGCTGCTGGAGCTCCTGCCGGTGTTTCTGCTGCAGCTGCTCCACAGCCAGCTCCGTCTGGATGCTGACTGTCGGACCGGCGGCGCCGTCCGGCGCTGGAGGCGGACCAGAGAGCAGCGGGTTAACCTGAAGGCTCCAGGATTTAGACTGCACCGCTTTCACTGACTCAGATTTATGCTTCACTCCAAAGACGAAGTGTTTTAAATTGAGTCTGTTTGTTAAATTATAAAACATTTTCTTCATATTCTCCAAATATACAGATGTTTCTGCTACTTTGACAAAGCCAGAAGGCGGAGATACTGCAGTCAATGGACTTCAGATATAAAACGCTGGTTGGACGTCCTGAAGTGGATCGCTGCAGGACGCCATCAGGCCGGCGAGTGACTGCGTGTGCGTTTCTCACCGGGTTTTTGGTCCGGCTGCGTCACAGGAGGGGATGAGCTGCGGTTCATGTCCAAGTCGTCTGCACAGAAACAAACGCACAAGATCAGAGACTCGGAAACAAGGAGCCACACCTGTGTGTGAGGTGGGCGTGGCCTCTACCTGTAACTGCCGACGGAACCTGAAAGTCTGGAGTTTCTGCAAATGTTTAATCCACTAAGTCACTGAGTTTTTTTCCTTAAACACACAGAAAATGTTCAGATGTTTGAAACTCTGTCTGCATGGTTCTCAGACAGAACCGGTTGCAGGTCCAGCGGTCAGAACCTCTGCTCTGCAGAACCACCTTTCAGTGAAACTACTTCAGAGAAGAACGGGTTCAGAAGATCCGGTTTAGTCAAAGAAAGTTTAAAGACCCACTCTGATCAGATTTTAATCTCAAAGCGTTCCCAGTGTTTTTCCATGATGATGATGGGACTGTTTACACAGAGTGAGCCCACATTTACTTCCCATCATCCATCTGTTTACGCTCTATTAACCTGACACGACCGGTGGTGTCTGCATCAGAATGGGGCGGAGCTTGTGGCTTGCCGCTGCAGCGTTTACGTCACAAATACAATCTTTATCAACGGCAACTTTTCATCTGCTCCGATTCACGACTGAATAATGAAATAATCATAAATACAAATTTGAACTCTCGGGACCATCTGGACTCATCCTATTCTGGACCCTCTGGACTCATCCTATTCCGGACCCTCTGGACTCCTCCTATTCCGGACCCTCTGGACTCCTCCTATTCTGGACCCTATGGACTCCTCCTATTCTGGACCCTCTGGACTCATCCTATTCTGGACCATCTGGACTCCTCCTATTCCGGACCCTCTGGGTCCAGCATTAGTCTGGATCCGGCTGTTTTCAGTTCTGTTCCGTGTATAATTACCAGACTCCTCATGTTGCTGCTTCCAGCTCGGAGCCGAGGCGTCTCCTGCTTCCCGTCTCCTCCTTCGGTTCTTCAGGATCTCCAACTCTAGACTCAGCTCATCGTTCTTGTCCTGCAGCACCTGAACGCCACACAGCAGCAGAAAGCGCAGGCCGTCCCATCATTCACACCTCAATGACCTGAAACCATGAATGTGTGACTCTGTCCTCTCATTCACACTCTCACCCTGCACTGCAGCTCATACTCCTTGATGAGCTCAGAGACTCGTTCCTCGTGACTCAGAGCAGAACCGGCCGGGTCCAAACCTCCAAACTGTCAAACAGAAAGTTCCAGTTAGTCTGAAGGAACATCAAGAGACCGAGGTGAAGAACGCGCGGATGAATTCTGTCAAACAGAACGGGAAAACGTCTGTCCGACCGAGATGGAGACACGACTAGAGACCAGAAACTCCATCAATGATTCACCAGGACGAGACACTCGACACCACAGGCATGTGTGTGAGTCTGTGTGGCGCCACCTTGTGGAGCAGCAGCTGGCTCAGGTCTGCCTGCAGTCTGTTTGTGGAAGTCTCCGCTTCGGTCAGCTTCTCCTTCAGAGTGCGAAGCTCCTCCTCCAAACGCCGGTTCTCCTGAGGAGGAAGTTCGTGATCAGATGCAGAGTCCAGATCTTTAAGAAGGTTTGAGCAATATTCTGAAAATGATATTTTAGATCATCTTGATTTAAACTGCATTTCTATATTTAGGTGTCAAATCAAAATCGGCTTATAGTGAAAGAAAAAACACATTGAAAACTTGAAAAATAGACTGTAACAAAAAAAAAAGAATTCTGAAAAATTGAAAAAAAAAGTTTTGAAAATTTGAAACAAAAAATTGAAAACTTGAAACAGCCCCACAGGACTGTAAGCCCCGCCCCCCGGCTTGTCATGTCCAAAAGTATTCGGACGACACCGCTATTGTGGCATGTGTAAAGGGAGGGGATGAGAGTGAGTACAGGGAGCTCATCACCAGATTTACCTCCTGGAGCAGGGAGAATGGTCTTATGCTGAACACCTCAAAGACCAAGGAGATGATCATTGACTTTGGTAGGAAGCCCTCACACCAATCAGTGATCATCAATGGAGAGAGGATCGAGGTGGTTGATGCCTACAAGTACTTGGGAGTGCACCTTGACCATAAACTGGACTGGACAGAGCAGGCTCGGGCTCTGTACAGGAAAGGACAGAGTAGGCTGTTTTTCCTAAGGAGGCTGAGGTCCTTTGATGTGTGTGCTGATATGTTGCTCCTCTTCTATCAGTCGGTTGTGGCAAGTGCTGTTTCCTTTGGGGTTGTATGTTGGGGTGGCAAACTGATGAGGAGGTGTGCATCTGTGATCGGGAGGAGGGTGGACTCTGTGGGAACTGTGCTGCAGAAGAGGATGAAGGCTATAAGCCGAAACATCCTGGACAATCCCAGACATCCTCTATATAACACAATGTCTGCACAGAGGAGCACACGGAGTAACAGGCTCCTTTCACTGCGCTGCAGGACTGAGCGCTTTAAGAAATCATTTGTCCCTTCAGACATCAGGCTGTTTAACAAATCTGCCTGATATAAACTGGTATTTTATTTTATGAATCTGTTATTTTTTATTGGTATTTATTGGTATTTATTGTGTGTGTTCTGTTCTGCTGCCGAACACCTGAATTTCTCCCTTGGGAGATTAATAAAGTTCTATCTATCTATCTATCTAAAGCGCAGCAGTGAAAACTCAAAAATCAGAATTGAAACTGTAAATTTGAGGACTGAAAGTGACGATTATGAAAAGTAAAGAAAAAAAAGTAGAAATTTCAAAACTGCAGCTGTTGCTAATGGATACATTATTTTTCAAGTGGTAATTTTTACATTTATAGTTTTATTTTATTTTATTCAAGTTTCCAGTATTTTTTTTTCAAAATTTTCAAGATTCATTTCAAGTTTTAATTATTTTTTTCTTCAATTTTCAAAACCTTTTTTTCCATTTTTTTTTCCTTCTTCAAATTCTCAGTTACAATGTCTATTTTTCAAGGTTTTAATCTGTTTCTTCGTTCACTTTAAGCTGATCCGGATTTGACCCCATGGTTCTGGTCGGGGATAGTTCTGTCTGCAGGAACAGATCCTGATCTGATCCAGAACATCAGAAGTCTGGACTGAGATCTGCAGCGTGACTCTCAGACACACAGGAGCTCGTTCCACGACAGAGATGGTTCCCACCTGAGCGGCGTGACGCAGCTCCTCCTGTAGCTCCGCCTCCTGCGCTCGCAGCAGCTGCAGCTCCTCCTGCAGTGCGCGGCGCTCCTGCTCCCCCAGCTGCAGCTGCGCCTCGCTCTCGAGCTCCGCCTCACAGCGAAGCGTCGTCAGCCTGTCCCGGAAGTCCTGCTCCAGATCTCTGCCAACCACAGAGCAGCTTCTCAGTCATGTGACTTCACCGTCACCAGCAGGGTGCATTGTGGGAGCGGGCGGCGCCTGTGCCTCTCACCGGATCTTGCTCTGGTTCAGCGTCTCCATGCTGGCGTGCCGGTCGTCGACCTCCCGGACCAGCTGCAGGTTCCTGTGGTCCGCCTCCTCCAGGTCTGCCCTCAGCTTGTCCCGCTCCCGACAGGCCTGCTCCGCCGCCTCCCTGAGGAGGAGAAGGTCGCTGACCTCAGCTGTGACTCTAAAGCTTCAGAGGCTGCGAGGATCCATCAGAACCAGGAGAGACCTCAGGTTCTGACCCATCTGTTCACCCCAAAAGTAGAAGCTTTCGATGATCCTGACAGATGCAGAATCTTGCCTGTTTTTAAATATCCTGCAGCACCTAAGCGACTCTGGTTCTGTCTGGATCTGAGCTAGAGGTTCTGTTCCTGTTGGACTGTGAACGAAGAAATCTCATCACTCGCTCCAATGATGATCTCTTTTTTTTGTGGGAGCCCCAAATGTGAAGCTCTAAGAACATCAAGTTCTGGTCAACACAGTTATGGTGTGACTCGTTGGTAATAAACAAGCAAAAAAACAACAACAAATAAACATCAAGAAATCATCAAATTATCTGTATTTTGGTGTTGATTCCCACAATGCATTGGGCATGTGATGCCTGCAGCAGAAAAAAACTTGATGATGAAATTCTACATTTAAAACGGCCTCAGGAAGAGTTTTTTGTGGCCCTCAAATGATAACCAGCTGTGCTGCTTGGAAAAGATATATTTTGTTTCGTGGTTTCTGGCGACATCTGCAGGAACAAATAGGTAATTACACCCAGGGGTCAATGGTACAGTGTATTAATCCCACCACTAGAGGGCAGACAACATTTTCTGAATGGGATCAAATCTATGGGGTCAAATCAGGATCTCCTGAAAGCATAGACTGTATATAAGAATAACATTATTTTTACAG
>NC_050526.1:15884592-15885349 GCF_002922805.2 Oryzias melastigma | reverse complement strand
TTGAAGAAAGAAATGGAAAATTTGAAAGCAGCTTTAAACTCAATAATACAAATTGAAAACTCAATGGCATTATTGAAAATCTGAAAAAATAAAATTGAACATTTCAAAAAATAATATTGAAAACTTGGAAAAAAAATATAGAAAATTTGAAAAACAATTTTAAATTTGAAACTCAAAAAAACTAAAACTGTTAACAATTTAAAAAAATAATGTTAATTATTTATAAGTTTATTTTTTTTGTTTTTCAAGTTTTTGCTGCTGAGCTGATCCTAATTTTACATGGGGGGGGGGCTTTCAGCTCATTGGCTACCGGGACATGCTTCCCATGATCCCCTAAGAGGTAATTTTGATGTGACGTCTTTTCTGCGTTGTCCGTCTATGTCTCCACCTGCGTCGTCCCATTCCAATCAAACTTAGTGAGAGCAGGAGTTTCCCCTCGTTAATATAACGGTGCAGCTTTTGAGGTCTCACCGTTTGGTGGATTTTTTTCAGCACAACTTTGGTGTTGATCTTGTTAATCACTCTCCTCCGTGCCGTTTTCACGTGCAGCTTGGCAGCGTTACATAAATCTTCATCGTGATTAGATCCTTGTTTTCATGCTAGACTTATTTTTTTATGAAAGTTTGATAAGTGAGAATAAAAAATGACAGAAAAGTGTGAAAATATTCATGTGTGTCTGAGAAAAGTGTAGAAAATGTGTAGTGAGGAGTCCTCTCTGTCACTCATGGGAAACACGTCCAGGTAGCTCAAAGCCCCG
>NC_050526.1:15878027-15884484 GCF_002922805.2 Oryzias melastigma | reverse complement strand
CTAGGTGTGAAATGCACGGCCCGCCACTGGAAACTGAAAACGGAGAACTGAAAGCAAAGAAGTAAAAATGAATAGAAAAGGAAAGTTAAAAGTAAAAATACACTTTTTTATTGGTAACAGTTATAGTTTTTTATTTTAATTTTTTAAGTTTCAAATTTACATTTTTTTCTTACATTTTTTCTGATTTTCAGTTAGTTTTTTTCGTTCACTTTAAGCAGATCCTGATTTGATCCATAGTCGTACCTCATGATGGATAAAGTTATAATCAGATCTGATGTTGACCTTGCTCTGTTTGTTCTTATGTTAACTGTATAAATAACACTTGGTGATTTAGGTTATTGAAAACAGATTTTTTTTCTGTTTATCCATTTTTTTTCATGTAAATTGTCCCCCAGTTTAACATCGAGTTCTTCCTCTGCTACAACACTGAGACCTGCTGCCCTGAAGGAAGACTTCCTGTGTTTCCACACAGGTGGGACACCTACTGCAGCAGCTGGATCTCGTTCTTGTAGGAGATGAGCGCCGCCTGGTGGATCCCGTTTCCGCTGACCAGCAGCTCGTTGTCCAACGCCAAAGTGAGGTCTGCCAGGCTGAGACGCTCCTCCAGGGAGAAGTCCAGAGTCTGGAGCGACATCAGAACATCATCAGAGGGAGCTCCTGCAGCTCTGAGCATGAATACGTCCTAAATCTGAAATCTGGTCCTGCTCCGACCTGCAGGATGTCCCTGCTGTTCTGGATGCCTTCCTCCGTCCACAGAGCCGCCACTCGCTCTGGGCTGGTGCACCCTGAGCCGTCATCCAGCCGGCTGAGGACCCTCTGACCCACGGTGGCCGTCAGCAGGGAGGGGGCGGCGGAGCGGGCCGGCCGCTCCTCCAGCGGCGCCTGGGACTGCACGACCAAAACCAGAGTGAGACTCGGTCCAGATTTAAGTTTAACGTTTAATCTGGATGAAAACTATCAGAGCAAACCCGCTCGCACCATCCGTCTCCAGGAGGGCGGAGCTTCTGAAAAGCTCCAGTTTGTACTTAGAAGCTGAACTTCTAACTGGATCAGAACAAATGTTCTTTTTGGGAGGAATTTATCAAAGTGGGTTCTGAATTTTAGAACTTCCAGTCCGAGTTTGTCCTGAAGCACCGAGACTCTGCAGGTTCACTAAAGATCAGAAAAATTAGACTCCGCCCTTTTTTAGCAAAACTTTGTTTGATAATAGTCAAGTTTATCTAAATAAAATACGACACTTAGATCACGAGTTAATCCTATCCGGCCCTCCAGATCATTTTATTTCATTGTTATTAATGACCCGATGTTATGTTGCGCTATCTTGACTAATCAGGTTAGAATCCACCAATTAGTCTGATTTATTTTGTGTCAGGATCCTAAAATCAGGTTTCTGCTGAATAATCAGATTTCTCCAGTAAAAAGACGCTGAGTCAGCGTTTGACCCTCACCTGAAAGCCGCTGTAAGCCGTGGTGCCCCCCCTCAGCTGCTCTGTCCTCACACAGGTTAACATGCTGCAACATCTAACACGACCACCTCCACCTGTGAGTCTGTCAGCTTAGCTCCTCCCCCTGATTAGGCTGCCATCTGATGAGAGCCGGTGGTGCATTCAGGGGTTTTGTGGCTCCGATTTGACTGATGTTCAATCAGCTGATGTTCAACTTCTGTCTTGTGTTCAGAGCCTGAAGTCTCATTTAAATGACTCATTGTTTGAATGTTTAGTAAGAATTCAAACATTTTGAAATATTGAGCCAAATATGCCTCATAGGAGATGAATGAGTCTTCAAATTTCAAAGTTTTAACAAGATTAGCAACAAGAGTTTAAATATAATCATGGGTTAAGTTTTCATCTTTTAGAGTAATTTTCACAAAAGTTTAGTTTGTATTTTAGCAACATGCTAATGTTTCGGCAAATTTAGTTTATTGAGAGTTTAGCTAGTATTAAAACAATCAGCTAGCTTTTGGGGCTAATTTGGCATCTACTGAGGTTTATTGGGCTAATTTGGAGTTTAGCTCATATTTAGGCAACACACTAAATATTTTTGCAAAATTGGCATCTATTAGGGATTTTTTCAGAAATGTAGGTCAACTTCAGCGCTCTTTCATAGTTCTTTGACAATATTTCCAGTCTTTTAGCAAATTTAACATTTTGCAAGTAGCTTTTGTATTTTCATTAAATCCCTTCAGCAATTAAAGTCAGTTGTGTCACTATTTTCAGCAAAAAACGTCTTCAGCGACTACTTTCAGTAAAAATAATTCACACTAACATTATTGCAGGTAATCCAACTCTTCTAGATAGTTTTTAGAGTTGTAAAAGTTCTGAGAGTTCATTTACATGCTGACATAAACCGACAGAAGACCTTTGAAGTCTCACAAAGACCATTTTTTTATTATTCCTGAACTCTCGACTGTCTTCATGCTGCTGCCTCTAGTTCAGGTTGTTATTTAACTTCCTTTGCTGATGTAAAATGTTCGTTCACTCCGTGTTTGCAGTCAGTTCTGATTCGAGACAGAAGGAAACTTCATCCCTGCAGCTGCTGCTGAGTTCATTCAGACTCTGGTTCAACCCCAGATAAACCCTGATTTCCTGTGATGAAGCCTCTAGATTTACTCACTTCCTGTCTGATCCTTTCAAATAAAACTTTTTCCTTCTTCAGATTTTTATGTTGGAAACAACAAACAAACTGAAGTTAAAGTGGGCGTGGCTGACCCAGTGTGGCGCCCTCTGAAGGTCAGCTCCTCTTTTCGGGGTGGACCTGGAGGCGGGGCTGGAGCTGCTCAGGAACCTCCTGAACTCAGTGATGCTGACGCCGCCGTCCAGCTGAGCTTCAGTCCTGCAGAAACGTCCGTTCATGTCCTGCAACCAGGATGGAACCTCTTAATCTGTGAGGTTACAGGACCTGATCAGAGACGGGATCATCCTTACCTCAGAGTGAAGGTGCTGCAGAGACAGGTGATCAGTCAGGAGACCCTCGCCTCCTCCAGCCTCCAGCTGCTCCTCCTCTCCTGCAGTCAAAGAGGAACCTGAATCTCTGAGCACTTTGTCAGTGATGACATTGATGAAGATAAAGATCTCTTCTCTGATGGCATAAACCTCCTGCACCTGCAAACCAGACGTTGGAAGCTAATGGAGTCAGTTCTCAGGCGTACCTTTACTCTGAAAGGGAGGCTGGATGTTCCTCTGACTTCCTGTGTCCTCATCCGACTTCAGGCTCTGCAGAGAAAACAGTCGCCTGTGAAACCAGCCGGAACTCACAGCAGATTCTTCTGAAACTGTGTGCGTGTGTGTGTGCGTGTGTGTGTACACACGCACACACACACACACACACACACACCCACACACACATGCACACACAATAATACCGACAGACCAAACAGCCGTCACCAGGAATTCCTGAGCGCCTGTTACTTCTGCTAGAAGAAATATGTGGGAATGTGTGTGCATGAGCGTGTGCATGAGCGTGTGCATGAGCGTGTGCATGAGCGTGTACATGAGCGTGTGCATGAGCGTGTGCATGAGTGTGTGCATGAGCGTGTGCATGAGTGTGTGCATGAGTGTGTGCATGAGCGTGTGCATGAGCGTGTGCATGAGCGTGTGCATGAGCGTGTGCATGAGCGTGTGCATTAGCGTGTGCATGAGCGTGTGCATGTGTGATTGTGTATGAATAGATGGAGTGCCACATTCATTAACTGAACATACACCAGCTTCTGCTGGGAACAGAAACCATCAGCGGATGCAGGACGCTCTGGCACCGGGACACCATCAAAATAAAGGTGATACAAAAGGAGGAGCTCTGCCTCCACGAGAACATGAGGATCACGGCTCAGTGCAGAGAGGACAGAAAACCTCTCAGCTACAGAGAGTACACTATGAAGTCCAGAAAATCACATAACGGCCAAACTTTGTGAACGATTTCTGTCATATTCATGGATGAAATCCTTTATTGCTTTAATTTTGGATTACATAAACTTACATTTTGTTCAAATTCATGTTTGCTAAAACTCCAACAGAAATCCAACAAAACGCATATTAGCTATAATTAGGTCTAACTTCTAATTGATTTATTGGATTCTATTCCTACAATCCAACCAGACTGATCTGTCAGATGTTGTTAATCAGATCAATCTGATCTACTCCAGGATCTCCAACCTGCGGCTCCAGAGACTCGTGTGGCTCTTCAGCTTTAAAAACATACTAATGATTCAAATAAATAGTGGAATTTAGCCGTTTCAGTTTCTATTTTTAACATGTCAAACCACAGAGTAAAATGAAGGTAAAACGTTGGATTTACTGTTGTAGAAATGTTGTAGAAATGTTCTTTAAATGTGTGTTTGTAATGTAAAGATAGTCAAATATAAGTCTTATATTTTGGTAAATTACACTAAAGTGGTTAAAGTATCGAACAAATTCAGATTGAAACAATTTAGAATGATTTACACCACATATGTCAAAGTTAAGGCCCGGGGGCCAGATCCGGCCCTCCAGGTAATTCTATCCGGCCCTCCAGACCATTTTATTTTATTGTTATCAATGACCCGATGTTATCTTGAGCTTATTTCTAACTTGTAGAATTTTGACAAAATATATTTTTATGGAGAGTAAAATATTGAAAGTTATTTAAGGTTGAAGTTGATTTATTCTGGAATAATATTCCTGCCTTTTTATTATTCAGAATTATGTTAAAAAGTTACAGTTTTAAAGTTTAAAAATGGTCATTCTGTTAGCTTTTTGGACTATTTTTGATTTACTAAGATGTTTTAGGCTGTTTTGGAGATTACCGTAGCTACTTTTCAGCTACATGCTAGCTGTTTTGGCTAACCTACTTTTTTTCATTTTTTAGGCTAATTTAGCATTTAGCTAATATTTTAGCTGGCTATCAGCTTCAGCGTTTTCAGCTATCAATTTCAGCATCTTCAGCGGCCAAATTCAGCCTACAACATTCACACTAACATTGCAGGTAATGCTATATATCTAATTCATTATTATGTTAAAAAGTTACATTTTTAAAGTTTTAAAATGTTTTTAAAATGTAGTTTTAGTGTTGAATGAATGTTTATCCTGTTCGTCCCGCGACCTAAAGTGTGTTTTGGATTTTGGCCCGTTGTGTGATTGAGTTTGACACTCCTGTCCTAAACAGTCAACACAATGTGACTTTAACTGTCAAACACGGAGGAGGAGGTATTTTGGTATGGGGCTGCTAATACTAAGAAGCTTTCTTCTCAAACACATTCTGAAGGAGCACGGTAACTCGTTCAGGTCTAAGCTCAGAGAGATTTATCCTACAACACAGTCATGACCTAAACATGGATCAACTGTGAACGACACCAGAACAGAAGAACCAATGAGAACTTTGAAAACATGGAGCGGTCTGCACGGACTGAACTGGAACCGGGTCCAAACATTTATGGGAACTTCTGCAGGAAACTTCCAGAAGAATTGTTCTTATTGTAGAAACAAAGGAGCCTCTGTGTCCAGCTGTAGAATGTGGATTGATGGGTTTAGAAATGAAAAAACATTTTGGTCTGTAAATTGGTTCCAGAATGTTTTCTTGTAACTCAGAAGAACGTCTGAACTTCTTCACAGCTCAGTGGGAGGAAGAGACGAACACCTCTGAGCATCTGAGCATAGATGCAAACGTCTCCCAGAAACTCTGAAAATCTTCCTCCTGCAGCAGCCAAGCCAGAGCTGAAGCAGCCAGCAGCCACATTCCTGAAGATCCCACTTCCTGGAAAACCTCCACCAACCCCAAAACCACAAAACCTCCTCCTCCCTCCTCAGGTATTCGGCGCTCCAGAGCCATCACGGCGTCTCGGCTCACAGAGCAGCGAGGAAGACGAAGGCCCCTTGCTGTGATCACATGACTTCAATCATGTGACTCCAGCCGTCCTTCAGGATGCTCACCTCCACGCTCTCCAGACTCGTGCTGCGTCTCTGTTTGGCTCGGCGGACGCCGGACGCCGACGAGTCTGTGGCCTCGTTTTTGGATGGCGGCGAGTCCTCAGAGTCACAGGTCAGCGCTTCACTGTCGGGGCGAGAACGCCGCCCATAACGCTTCGCCCCCTTCACAAATTTAGGCTTCATCTCTTCAAATACAGCTGCAGAGAGGAGGAGGAGGAGCCTGAGATCTGCTGACCAGAGGGGCGGGGCCAAACACAAAGCAGAGGTCATCGGGTCTTACCTGAGTCCAGGTAGCTGCTGTCATCCTCTGAGGTGTTCAGGTCCAGAGAACGAGACAGAACTTCAACGAAGGCCTCCTTAAACTCCTCAAAGTTCACCTGAACGCAAACACACAACTTTGAAGGACCACAACTATGTATGTGTTAGCATGTGGGGGTGTTAGCATGTGTGTGTGTTAGCATGTGTGTGTGTTAGCATGTGGGGGTGTGTTAGCATGTGGGGGTGTGTGTTAGCATGTGTGTGTGTGTTAGCATGTGGGGGTGTGTTAGCAGGTGTGTGCG